>NW_015622969.1:196931-263285 GCF_000320785.1 Rhodotorula toruloides NP11
TGCCTTGAGGAACGCATAGATCTCCTCTGCCGTCGCGACGCCCTGCAGCTTCTGCCCATTCAACAACTCCTTCTCGAGCTCGTCAAACGTCTTGCCAGACGTGACGAACGCCTCGGCGCACTTGCGGTTCCGTCCGCCGAAGGATGTCGTGATCAGATCCGCGACGCCAGCCGAGTGGTGAGAGAAGGTGTGCGCCGAAGCCGAGGGGAAGAACTCGAGTGTGAAGGCCGACATCTCGAGGAGGCCGATGCGGATGATCGCCGCTTTCGTGTTGCCGCCCATCTTGAGGCCGTCGACAAAGCCTGCGGCGAGGGCGACGACGTTCTTGAGAGCGCCGGAGAGGGAAACGCCAGCGACGTCTTCGACGGCGTGGACGCGGAACATGGCGGTCGAGAAGACGGCCTCCCACAGCGCGCAGTCCTCGGGCCCGGGGCAACCGATCCTGCGCGTGCACAAGTGTCAGCGAGGGCACAGCGGCGAGAGGGAGAGAGACTCGGTGGCCCACGTCGTCTCGCAGAACTCTTCGTTGGCGACCTCGAGCGCAATGTTGGCTCCTCCGAGCGCCGAGCAAGGCAGGCGGAGCTTCTTCTCGATGATGGAGGGATAAGTGTAGATCTCGGCGGTCTTGACATCGACGTCGATACCCTTGATAGCCGAAATCGCGCGAGCGCCCTTCTCGAGCACGCCGGGCTGCGAGAGTTCCTTGATGACCGGCGGCAAGAATTGATGAGGTACACAAAAGACGATCAAGGTCGCGCCCTTGACACACTCGGTGAGTGACGGGACCGCGACGAGGTTCTCCGGTAGCTTCATCTCGGGCAGGTAGCGGGCGTTCTCGTGCGTCTCGTTGATGATGTCGGTCAAGAGGCCCTTGCCGGGGATCTGTTTGCGGTGTAGACAGTCAGATCGGATGTCCGTTCGCGAGTACGCGGCTCGAGCGAGACGGAGAACGCACCTCGCGCTGGCGGACCCAGAAGCGGACTTCCTCGTCAAAGCTGCCGTATTACAATCAGTCAGTCCTCGTCGCTTCTCACACGGAAGCGAGCAACAACCGGCACGCACCCGTCCTTCTCGGCGGCATTCTGGGCGGCGAGACGAGCGAGCGCGGTTCCCCACGACCCACTGCCGATGACGCAAATCTTCTCAAGCTTGCCCGAGGGCGAGCCGGTGAACTCGTCGTACTTGGCGAGGAAAGGAGCGAGAGCGGGCGAGGAACCGCGACGGGGGAGAGGGGCCTTAAGGGAACCCTTGCGCGAGAGCGACTCTCCCAACGACGGACGACGCTCCTTCTCGCCGTCGTCGCCCTCCTTGTCCGTCTCGTCGTCGCTGCCGTCCTGCTGACCCTCCTTGCGCTGCTTTTTCTGGCTCATCGAGAGGTTGGTCATGGCGCGGAGGAGGGGCGACGGCGGCCTCGACGACCCCGGGGTCGCTGTGGGCGATGCCGCGCGAGATCCAGGGAGGGATGGGATGTGGAACCCGAGCGGGGATCCAGCGCGCGAGGGGACCTCTGCGGCGGGCGTCTGTGCGCCCGAGGGGAGCTGGTGGAGTGATTCGGTGCTGGCGGTCGAGACGGCTTCGGGGCGGGTGGGTGCCATGGTTGCGTGTGAGTGTGAATAGACTGAGTTATAAGTTGATTGAGAGTGGAAACAGAGCGAGCAGCAAGTTGTAGGCGAGCGTGGAAAACGAGGGTGAGCGCAAGCCCAGCACAAGAACGTCACTTCGGTCCGCCTTGTCTCAAAGTTTTCACTGTTGCTCGAGTTCGGCCAGCTTCGTAACGACTCCCGGGATACTGAAGGACGATCCACTTAGAGCGCCGTGTCGAGCGCAGGTCGTGGGAGCAACCTCGTCCTCCTCAACGCAGCGTTCAACCCCTTTTCTCGACGCCCAGCCATTGATTCATTGAGGCTATTTCCAGCGCAGCCCATTCAGGAGCGTCGAACGGAGGCTCGCCTTCATTCTCCCTGCGACCGCCGCAGCTGTTCTGTGAGGCTGAAGAAGCTTCTCCTCCTCCTCCTCCCGCATCCTACGTTCCTCCTGCTGGGGGGCCTGGGAGGAAAGAAGCGGGGAGACGCAAACAGCGCACCCTCAAAACAGCTGCCCCAGAACCTCCCGCACCCCGTTCGTTCCACGAAAAAGAGCGGGACGACGAGGAGAAGGCGGGGTCGACGATGCGCGGGAGTCAGTCGGAGTGACCACGGGCTCGGGCTAGGCGACGGGGGCCTTTGGCGAACGACGAACGCAAGGCGAGGATGATCGTGGGACGAGAGGCGTTGCGGCGTTGTGAGAGGTGAGGAGGAGGAGGGGAAAGGTCGTCGTTCTCGCGTCCCACGGCGCTTCAGGCTAGTGCCGAGTCAGCCTATCGCGCCCTGACACGTTCTACAAATCCGCAGAACTCGAGCGCAAGTCGACGAGGAGAAGGTCCGCGCGCAGCGAGGGTGAGAAGGTCCCGACTTCTCCGTCGCCTGCGAACGCAGCTCCCTCTTGGCTCCCTCGCTTCCTGTCCGCATACTGCATGCGAGCGCTGTGCAATGCGAGCATGACATGCGAACCGAGCAGCCTCGCAACTCCTTCACCGAACAGCAATGCGCAAACCCTTCTCTCTTTTCGATGCTCGAAGCAAATCGACTGCAAGCTTTTCAGTCATTGCAAGACCACCCTCAAACCAAGCCCTTGCGTCTTACACCTCCCGAACCTCAACGATTCCACGACGCCGACGACGAGTAAGGCGCGTTCTGCCTCTGCTGCTGCTGCGAGCCATTCGCGCCGTCCGCGCCTGTTCCTCCGCCGCTGCCAGGACTGCGAGGTGAGTACGATGGCGAAGCGGGAGAAAAGGCGGGAGAGGTAGGCGAGTAGGCGGGAGAAGTGGGCGAGAACTTGGGACTCGTTGGAGAGTACGCGGGAGAGGTAGGCGAGAATTTGGGACTCGTGGGCGAATAGGCTGGAGAGGTTGGGGAGAACTTTGGGCTGGTCGGAGAGTAGGCGGGGGAGGTGGGTGAGAACGCCGGGCTCGCGGGTGAGAAGCGCGGGCTGGCTGGGGAGAAAGCGGGAGAGGCAGGCGAGAAGCGAGGAGAGGCGGGAGAGAAGGCGGGGCTGGTTGGCGAGTAGTTGGGCGAGGCGGGGGAGAAGCGAGGAGAGGCGGGTGACTGGCCGATGAGCGGACTCGTCGGCGAGTAGCCGCCGCCGCCTGACCGGTTGACCCAGGGCGAGGCGCCGCCCGACGGTCCTGGCGACCGCGGGTTGTAAGGCGACGCGCCACCGAAGGGAGAGGTTCTGCGAGCGAGAACGGGTCAGCTAGAAAGCAAATCGCGAAGGGGAGGAGTCGCGACACACGGAGAGTATCCCGCCGCGCCGAACGGCGACTGCCCGCCCGAGAAGGGCGACTGGCCACCCGCGAACGGCGATGCTCCGCCGAAGGGAGAGGCGCCGCCGAAGGGCGATGCTCCACCGAAGCCTCCCTGGTCGTACATGCCGTCCTGTCCGGGCTGGATGATCGGCGAGAACATGGCCATGCCGAGCTGCTCCTGCTGGCCATAGTAGGCGGGCGTCTTGCCCTCCGACAAGTCGGCGTACGGCGTCGCTCCTCCCCCGGGCGTCCGGCCACCGTCCATGACCGCGTCGATCTGCATGTTCGGCGGCGGCGGCAAGCGGTGGTCGGGAATGACCTCCTGGAGCTTGTTCAAATCGAGCGAGAGCTCGAAGGCGCCCGTGCCCATCGGCGGCTGCTGGCCGAGCAAGACTGCCTCGGCGACACCCGTGCAGTAGTCCGTCTCTCCCGCCGCCGCTGCCTCCATCAGGATCTCCACCGTCTCCTCGAATGAGCAGCGCATGAGCGCACCCGTGTCAGCACGGTTGATGCCGTGGCGGGTGATGGCCATGAGCGAGCCTCGGTTCGTCATGATGTCGGTGAGCATCGACAAGTGGCGGTAGTTGACCTTGGAGCCGTCGAACTCGATGACGTTGCGCAACTCGCGGAGGACCGACGCGCGCGCCGCTTCGATGCCGAGCACTTCGAGCATCTCGACGCACGAGTTCGAGATGGTCCTCCTGGCGTCGACGCCTTCGGTGCAGAGGACCTTGCGCAGGTTGATGCCGTCCGTCTCGAGGACCCACTCGTTCGGCGTGTGGAACTCGCCTGCCGCATTCAGCTGCGGCCGCTTCTGCTCCATCATGAACACGCGGTCGATGCCTTCGACGCCTGAGAGCGCGATCGAGCCAAGCATCTGCGACTCGAGCTGCTTCAGGAAGACGTCCTCGTCGTCCTCGTCTTCGTCGCCGCCCTCCTTGTCCGCGTCCGCCGACTTGAGCGCACGGCAACGGATGACGAGCTTCTCGGCGTTGTCCTCCGACCAGATGACGAAGAGATCCTGCTCGAACGTCTCGGCGATCTTGCCCGCAACATAGTGCATCTCGAGCTTCTTGTCGAGCATCTTTGCGCGGTCGAGCTCGAACCTGAGCAGCCAGGGCGACTGACGGTGGAGGTTCGCCTCGACGTCCTCGTCGGGAATGGCAAAGAACGCCTCGACAAACTCGCGGTCATCCTCGATGACGGTCGCTGTCGGGTCTGGGTCGTAGAAGATCTCGGTCGACGCGGTGACGGTCTGGAGGGTGGTGTACGAGAGGCGAGTCTGGACCTCCTTCGCGAGCTGGATGTCCTTGGCATAGTCCGGGTCGAGGTAGACGGTCGTCGACGGCGTCTTGAGGTTGACGGCGACGTTGATGATCTCCTTGAGACGCGGTACACCGAGCGTGACGTTCTTTGACGACACACCGGCGTAGTGGAACGTGTTGAGCGTCATCTGCGTCGCCGGCTCACCAATCGACTGCGCCGCGAGCGTGCCGCACATCTCGCCCGGCGCGACGAGCGAGGCGTTGAACTTGGACTCGACCTCGCCGACAACCCACTCGAACGCCTCGCGGTTGAGGTGGTACTCCTCGATGACTCGCCGCACGGCGAGGACCGACCGGAGGAAGATGCGGAAGAGGAGGGTCGCGTTGTTCTGCGCCTCGGCCGACAGGTCGTCCTTGCCGCGGATGACGACGAGACGGTCGCAGAGGTCGCGAACCGTCTCGACGATGTCGGCAGGCGGGATGTCGCTGGCGTTGCGGAAGTCGATGTGGAAGATCTGCTGCGCGTTCTGAATGACACGACGGAGGTTGACGGGGAGCGAGACGGTCGGGTCGCCCTTCGGGAAGACCTCGCGCAGCGTCGCCCGATCCCGCTTGAGCTGCTCGTACTCGTAGTCGAGGACAGTCTGAAGGTCGGTGTTCTCGGGCGGAGCGAGGTCGACGTGAAGCGTACCCGGCTTGAAGTGCCAGGTCGGGTCGGTGATGTCGACCCTGTACCGCTTCTCGAAGCGCGCGTCCGACAACCGGATCGGCTCGACGACCTGCTCCTCGATGAAGGCTCCGTCCATGCCGTCCTCGCCGTAGCAGAACTGGACAACGTCGCCAAGCGAGTTGCGGACCGTGCCGTCGTACGCGACCATGACGTCCTCGAGCGCCTTGACGAGACGACGCTGGATGTATCCGGTCTCGGCGGTCTTGACGGCCGTGTCGATCAATCCTTCGCGTCCGGCCATGGCGTGGAAGAAGAACTCTTGGGGCGTGAGACCTGCGAGCGAGAGAGTCAGTAGTCGCTCGGAAAGAACAGCTAGGAAGAGCGCTCACCTCGCAAGTACGAGTTTTCGACAAAGCCGCGCGCCTCGGGCGAATAGTCGTCCTTGGCAAAGTGCGGCAGGGTGCGGTACTTGAAGCCGAACGGACACCGCTTGCCCTCGACGATCTGCTGGCCGACACACGCCGACATCTGCGAGATGTTGATGAACGAGCCCTTCGAGCCGGCGACGACCATCTGCTTGACGTTGTTGTCGGCCTTGAGCGAGCGCTCGGCGCTCCGTCCGGACGAGTCACGGGCCTGGTTGAGCGCGCGCGTGACCTTGGACTCGAACGACTCGCGGACGGTCATACCGGGCTCGGGCTCAAGCTGGTCGTTCTGCGCCTGCTGGATGATGTTGCTGACCTCGCGCTTGGCCGTGTCGATGAAGCCGGTGATGGCCTCCATCGTTCCTTTGTCGGGGACGGTGTCGCCGATACCGATCGAGAAGCCGTTGTGGAGGAGCCAGAAGTTGACGACCTTCTGGACGCCCGAGAACCAGTCGCGGCAGACCTCGTGGCCCTTCTCGCGGTAGATGACGTGGATCAAGCCACCCTGCGACGTGCCGACCGTCTTCTTGTCGACCGTGCCGAACATCACCTGGCCGTCCTCGATGAACATGCCGTCGTCTTCGGGTGGGTTCGTTGTGCCGGAGCCCGAGGCGCGGTACAGGTTGATGCCGGCGGGAATGCACATCGAGAGGATCTGCTTGCCGGTCCAGAGCGGCTTCGGCTTGAGGATGGCGGGAGGAGGGATGACGCCGTCCCACTCGGGCACCCAGAGGAGGATGTTCTGGATGAACTCGAGGTCCATGAAGCAGCCGCGGAGGGTGAACTTGCGGATACCGCACAGCGTGTCCTGCACGATACCCATGACCGGCTTGTTGGCCTGCGGCGAGATGATGTTTCGCGCGACGGCGGCGATGTTGATCAACTCCGACCGAGTCTCTTCCGACTGCGGGACGTGCAAGTTCATCTCGTCGCCATCGAAATCGGCGTTGTAGGGCGAGGTGACGGAGAGGTTGAGGCGGAAGGTCGAGTACGGCATGAGCTTGACGCGGTGAGCCATCATCGACATCTTGTGCAACGACGGCTGCCGGTTGAAGAGGACGATGTCGCCGTCCTTGAGGTGTCGCTCGACGATCCAGCCGTACTGGAGGAACGTGTCGGCGCGCTTGTTGTACCGCAAGTCGATTCGGTCGCCCGTGTCGCGAACGACGTAGCGAGCACCGGGATACTCGTTCGGCCCGTTCCTCACCAGCGTCTGCAAGTCCTGGATGTTGTACGGCGTCACGCGCTCAGGGTACGTCAACGTCCGTGCAATCGAGTACGGCACGCCGACCTCGTCGAGCGCGAGGTTGGGGTCGCCCGTGATGACGGTACGAGCCGAGAAGTCGACACGCTTGCCCATCAGGTTGCCACGCAGACGACCCTCCTTGCCCTTGAGACGCGCACGAATAGACTTGACCGGTCGGCCGGACTTTTGCAGAGCTTGAGGCTGGCCGGGCAAGTCGTTGTCCATGTAGGTCGCGATGTGCCACTGCGCGAGGAGATACAGTCAGCGCCTGCGCTGCGGAACGATACGAGCGAGAACAACGCACCTGGAGCAGCGTCTCGAACTCGTTGATGACGTGCGCGGGCGCGCCCTCCTCCTCGAACTTCCGCAACGACGAGTTCGTCCGAATGATCTCGGCGAGCTTGTACGTCAAGTCGTCCTCTCCTCGCATCGCACCTCCGTCGACAGCGATCGAAGGGCGGACAGGCGGAGGCGGGACGGGCAATACGGTGAGGATCATCCAGGCGGGATGCGCCTCGGTCGCCGAAAGACCCATGGTATGCAGGTCCTCGTCCGAGATCTTGCGGAAGAGCGTGTGCGCCTGCGTCGCCGTAAACGGTCGGCGGTCGGGCGCTTGCGCGTTGCCATCCTGAGAGACATCGCGTAGGGGAGGAAGGGATCCTCAAACAGCGGTGAGCGAACAGGTCTAAAGAGCTTCTCAAGACCGCTCTGTCCCGCCATGACGACCCCGAGGGACAGTACATGGGGGACAGAGGACGGATCAAGAAGAGAAGCTCACCTCGTCCTTGCCCTTGCCGTACTGCAGGAAGAGCTTCAACCCCTCCTTGCGAATCTGCGGCTGCTCATGCCCGCATCCTCCGTGCCCAGGCGGGACAGGCTCGCCAGCAGCAATCTTCGCCTGCGTCTCCTCGTCCATGATCGTCATGTCGCAAGAGTTCTTGCCCTTGACGAGCGCGTGGACGACGGCGAGTCGCTTCTTCGGGTCGCGGACGAAGCGGACGGCATCGGCGAGTCGAGGGTCCTCGGCGGGCGAGACCTTGAGCTTGCCGCACTGCACGCAGATGCACTCGGTGATCTTCTTGACCTTGTTGATGAAGCCTGTGGAACGAAATGGGTGAGCAGATTACTCGAGAGAAAACCCGCCCACGTCGCGCTCAGGGCCACGGGTGACGGTCTGCGCGTCTGTCTACTCACCAACGTGATACACCGCGCGACTGAGCTCGATGTGTCCAAAGTGACCCGGGCACTCAGCCATTCCCTCGCCGCAAGTCGCGCACTTGAAGTTGCGGTCGATCGTCCCCAGCCGCGGGTCACTTAGTCCGCCCATTTTCTGTGGCCACCATACTCGAATATCAGCTCGGCCCCAGCAACGCCAGGAAGCGACGAAGCGAGAGATGGGAGACGCGACTCACCGGCTTCGCATTGCCCTCCTCGAACGTCTCCGGGTACTCAACCTTGCACACCGAGATAGCCTTGATTTCTTCAGGCGAGAGCACGCCGAACTGAATCGTGCGCGGACGCTTGATCGGCCTGTGTAGTCGCCATGCGAAGGTGCTCCCCCAAGTCAGCGTCTCTCCAACCCGCCTCCACAACACGCTGAGAGCGAGGAAGGGAACGCACTGCGTCGAGTGAGCAAACTCGTGTCCAAGCATGCTGGGCTAGACTGTCCTGCGTGGGCGAGATGCGATGTGGCGGACGCGGGTCGACTGACCGGGCGAGGCGAGGCGAGCGAGACGAGTGCGAGCGCGCGAGGCTCCGTGCCGCTCCTGGACGGTCGAGTGCTCGTCGATGAACTCTACTGAGCCGGTCTGGCGTGCCCTGAGCGCGTGTACGGCGGTATGTCGAGCGAGTGTGGGTGTGGAGGGAGATGGGAGGAACGGGGACGGCTGCAGGCGGTTCGGGCGGGTGTGGGCGGTGGTCGCGGTCACTCGTGAGCCACTAGCAGACACAGCAAGCGTCCCTATCGTGCGCTGCCAGCGAGTGGCAGTCGGGCGTGGGTGGGAGAGTTGCTCCCTTGCCTCTCGCCGCGCCTCGTCGCCGCCTCGCACCAGCTGGAAACGTGTAGGCTGCTCGCACTGGCTCAGATCTTGCTCGCGGACGGGCAGATACCGTCGCACGGTCCTCGCGCGGCTTCCTTGTCACTGCTGACTCCCTTCGTCCTCGACATCTCGGACGGTCGACTGAGCGCTTTGCACGGGTTTGGCGGGCGCTTTGAAGGCACGGGCGGGATACTAGCGCATCGCCTAGTCGCTGGCACGCGCCTCGACGACAGTGCAACTGGTTGTCTCCTGGCCTGCTGTCTTTCGCCCAGCAGCTCTTTGCAGACATCCTCCTGCTCCTCTGCTTGTTACTTAGCTGGATCATAGCCCTCGGCCGACATGTGGTTTCTGCTGAGCATCATGGCTGGATGGCGAGATGAGCGCTGCTAGCGCTCGAGGGAATCGCAGCGACCCGCGCCGCTAAACCAGCGGCTGGCGACTGATGCAGGCGTTGTGAGGTCGACTTGCCCTCTCGCAGGACCGCCCAAGAGCTGTCGAGGTGATTGTCCGGCAATTCTGCCTCCCCCGTCTCACGGCCGGCGGTAGAGGAGCGAGGAAGGGGAGAGCGTCCCTCGAACAGGCGACGTCGCACTCGCCGGCAGGGCCAAGCACCCGGCACGCGAACAGGCTCTTCGCCTCTCTCATCCGGGCACAAAAGAATCATCACGGAGGGCTTCTGGAGACGTCGAGGAGAGGAGCGGAGAGAAGGAAGAGAGCAAGGCATGGGTGAGCTCGACTTCGCGGCGCTGTCTGCCTTGCAATGGTCCCTTGAGAGCCTTGGGCGTCTATTCAAGCAAGGAGTCCGTCCTGAGTAGATTGTTCCAGCGAAAGAGCCGACTCCGCAGCTTGGCTTCGACCACCACCGCTCGACCGGCTCGAGATGGCTTCGCTGCGGCAGGAACTGAAGCAGTTCGAGCAGCAGTTCCGGGCTGAGCACGGCCGGGATCCCTCGAAGGACGACATCAAGCAGCGACCCGACATTGGTTCGTCGACTCTCGAAACGCGTCTCTCTCGCCTGTCACGCTCGGGCTGACTGGCTTGCGACTGTCGAATGCAGCGAAGAAGTACAGAGACTACGCGAAATCGAAGGCGTCGTCCGGCAAGGAGGCGAAGAAGGCCTCCTCGTCCTCCTCATCAAGTCGACCTCTGGCAGCCCCGTCCGCCTCCGCATCATCCTCCTCGAACCCGTTCCGGACGCCAACCAAGCCTAAGACTGCTCGCCAACGCGCACCAGCGGCAAGCAGCACGAACGATGTCGACTTGTCTTCCGAGACGACCGCCGGACCTGCCTCTCCCTCTCGCCGACTTTCCGGTTCAAAGACGCGCGAGTCGGAATCTCAGTCTAGCACGACGACTACACGCTACGTCCTCGCCAACTCGCCGTCCAAGATTCGCGCCCTCGCAGCCTTACATTCCTCGACCGGCTCGCCAAACCAGCCTTCCCACTTCCCTTCTTCGCCTCAGAAGCGCGCATCGAATCCCTTTGCGTCACCGACGAAAGGAGCGGGCTCTTTCGCTGCACTGGAGAAGGCCGAGCGGGAAAGGCTGAAGCAGCGGAAGAAGGAGGAGAAGGAACGGAAAGCCAAGCTGGTAGGCAAGGGAGGCGGAGGAGTACTGGGGACCAAGGCGACTGCTGCAGGCGCTGGATGGGGCAGTGCGGCGACACTGGGCGAGAGGCCGTTTGCGAGGACTAGCTCGGCGGCGAGCTCAGCGATGGAGGTCGATGAGGTGGACGAGTTCTTCGGCGCGCCGGCGTCATCCTTTTCTTCTCAACGTTCGGTATTCTCCTCACAACGCTCACTTGCGCCAACTACGCAAGCCGGCCTCGACAGCGCCGGACTTGAAGATGACGACGAGGTTTTCGGACCGTCACCGGTCAAGCCCTCCTCTTCGCTCGCCTCGAAGAAATCTTTCAGCCTCCTGCCATCCATCGACGACGCCCCGCCGTCCTCTCTTCCCCTTTTTACACCTTCATCATCGCAGCCGGGCCCGAGCAAACCCTTCAAACCCCTTCTCCCGCCCGCCGCTTCTCCACAACCCGCCTCGCAAATCTCCAACAAGCCCACACCATTCGCGACATCGCTTCCCTTCTCTTCCACCGCGGCTGCGGCAAGCGTCAACGGCACCGACGGAGAGAAGGAGGACTTCTGGGCCGACACGGCGAAGAAGGAGGAGGAAGCGAAGAAGGCCAAGGGTACGAGGGGTGGGAAGCGGAAGAAGGCTGGGGCTGCGGCGGACGATGCGGCTGTGCCGTCGAAGCGGAAGGCGCCGGCGAAGCGGGCGGGGGGCAAGGGTAAGGCGAAGGCGAAGGCCAGCGAGGAGAACGAGGCTGGCGAGATGGACTTCGAGGAGGAGGAGGCGGAGGAGGGAGACGGTCATGTCGTCTCCTCGCAGAAGGGCGAGATCGTGATTGCGCTGTCGGACGAAGAGCAGGAAGGGGGAGGAAAGGCGCGGCTGATCATCCACGAGAAGGGGTGGAAGGCGAGAGCGGGGCGAAAGGCTCGACATGCGAACTCGCAGAAGGAAAGGGAGGATGGAGACGAAGAAGGAGACGAGATGGTCGTCGACGTCATGCAGAGCGATCCAGGATCGAAAGAAGACGAGGAGAATGTGGACAACACATGGCTTTTTACGCAGCGCGGCCGAACCAACCTCCTCTCGACACTCGCCGTTGCGCCGTCTAACGGCGCACCCGAGGCCGTCGACGATCAGCCCGACACGTCTAATCTCCCTGCCGACCTCGCCGCCATCCTGTCGCTCCGCGCGAACTCGCCCCGCAAGTCGACCCAAAACGGCCGACACACGCTCTCCTCGCTTGCGAAGGAGCAGCAGGTAGCACGTTTGTTGGGCGAGCCAATCGCAGGCCAAAGGCGGAAAGGCGGATTGCTGGACCTGGCGGATGAGGAGCAGGATGGCGAGGCTGAAGGAGTCGAAGTCGAGGATGGCGAGGGAGACGACGACTGGGATGAGGAGGTGGACGGATGGGAAGGTACAGGCGAGGCGATGGATGGGTATTACTCGGGAGACGGCGAAGTGTGGTGAAACGCTCGCTGTCCTTCCGAATTTGAAGTCTCGGGAGACCTGCTATCGTTACAACAAGACCGCAAAGGTACTAGATGTAAGCCTATCCGCCCGCTCATGGCTGCGCCGCCGTCTGATCCTCCTGTACGAGACTCCGCTCATCTCGCCCAACCGCCGGACCCTGATCTGTCGTGACGTCCTGCATATCCACGTCCTCCAGTCCCTTCACCGCCTCCTTGACGCTCGGTTCTGCACCGGAAGGCGCAGGACCAGTCGCTGGTTTCGCAGGATTTGCATGCTGAACGAGCGCGATCGGATTGGAAGAGGCTTGGAGAGTCGAGGCAGGGACTGGTGCTGCGAGAGGAGGTGCGGCAGGAGGCAGAGCGGGTGTTGCTGTGCCAGAGGCGGGTAGCGAGGGAGCGCCACTGCCAAAGTCGAGGGTGATAGTCCCGTCTGCGTTGATGCCGCCCGAACTGCCCGGTAGAGGGATGTTGCCCGCCGCGACTTCCTGCAACGCTGCCTGCATCTCCTCTTCCGTCCCTTCAGACTTGTCCTGGTCTGTATCGATGACCCACTTCAGGACTGCACGAAGCGAGAGGGTGAGTCGCGTGTTGATTCGGGGGGAGGGACGACGTACTCTTGAAGTTCGGGTTCTGGCCTGGCTTCAGCGTCGACGGTCGCACCCAGGCCTTCTTCCACCGCTGCAAAGCAAGTACAACGAAGTAAGGGGTCAGCGAACGGGTCGTCCAGGGAGAAAGCAGGTCTCGCCAACGCACTGGCACCGCTGCGAGGATCTGTTGCTGCTCGAGCGACAGACTGGTCGTCACACCGACCGGCAAGGGCTTTGGTCGGGACCATTTGTGCGAAGACTGGTCGGCAGACGGCGACGAAGCGAGCGAGAGTCGAGGCGGAGCAGGGGAGTCAGCCGCGCAGCGGGAAAGAAGCAGCACACGTCAAGACGCACCATGCTGGCTTAGTGGGGCTGTGAGCACTCAGGTAACCCGGCCTGCGCGAGTGAGCGTGAGTGGTCGTCCGTCAACTTGCTCGAAGACCGGTTTGCCCTTCGCCTGTCCCGCTTCGACGCTCAAAGACGGCTTTGAGTACGGGAAGGCTGATGAGCAGAGCTCCCGAAGCTGTCCAGGCTGTGTCGCGCTCCTCCCTGCTCTTCTCGCCGACTTCTCCCCGTCCTTCAGACTTCATCAGTGAACTGCTTGCACGCCTCATTCACCGCATGTCGGGACGTGTAACGTGGCGAACGGACGCTTCGATGCCCGAGAATTCGTGCGCACGGTTGGAGCGGCCAACACGGCTTGACGTCGGGCGAAGATGGCTCGATTCGTTGCAGGCGGGTTGCTACGACGGCGAGGTCGCGTCAACGCTCTCTTCTCTATCTCGGGCGTAATAAGGCATGCGGGGCGAGACGGGCTGGGACGCGTCGCTGTGAGCGGACGGCTGAGTGCTGAGGAGCTCTACTGTGCTTGCTGACCTGGACGACCTGGTCCTCCGTTAGAGCGCAAGGCGGCTTTAACGCCCTACTGGCGTTTCGATACTGTTGGAGAAGGGCTACATGTCAAGGATCGACTGCTTCTGCTTGCTACACACCGCATCTAACGACGACGACAAACTTCAAGCGTTGCTTTCCGATGTGCCTTCTGGAGCTGCGACTGTCAGACTACATGAAAGACCGATTCCTTGCAGCTACGGCACTCTGCATACCAGTGCACGGGACGCAGAGGGCGCGCGGGACCCAAGTTGACCAGTTATGGAGGTCGCTTGGCGGCGTTCGCTTCGTCCTTGACCTCCTGATCTTCCGGTCACGATATGTTTCCGCATCCGGCACACAAACGATCCTGCACCCTCTACAGCGGGTCGCTCAGGTAGCTGTCGTCCTTGTTCACCGCGCAAGACGGCCAGAAGTGACAACGTTGCGGTCACGCATGTTCATTCTTCGTTGAGATTCGAGTCCTTCCGCTTTCTCTCACTCCTTCATGTGTCAAAGACCCGAGCGCACCTCGTAGCAAGCAGACTTTGCCGTCGTCGACCTCGACCCCACCCTCGGGCACACCTTGCGTCCTCACCGCTCACTCGCATCAGCTCAGGGCTGTTTCTGCTTAGCTGCACCGCTTCAGATCAAACAACAAGTCTCACAACGGCACTCCCGGCCCAGCTTTCCCTCTCGACCCTCCCCACCACCTCATCTCCTCCCCATGTCGGATAATCGACCTCTCCCGCCAGGCTGGATCAAGCAGTGGGACGACAACTGTGAGTCATTTCTTGTGCTCTAGTATTGCTTCTGAGCGATTCAGCATGGAATACGAAGGGGAGACGGGCGGTCGCGAGGGGCCTGCGTAAGGAGGCTTGGCAGGAGGATCGCGAGGGCCGGCTCATGGCGTGGCTGGACGTAGGGAGCAGCGAGCTCTTCAGTACGAACTCGTGACGTCCCGGCAGTATCGAGCGCCGCGAACTGACAAACCACTCGGGCGTCCCCTCGCTCGCAGACAAACAGTACCTTTACGTCGACACCCGCGCGACTCCTCCACGCTCGATCTGGGTTCACCCTGACGAAGAGCGAGGCGCGAAGTCGACGCAGGCGTACGCCCCGCCGTCCGGTCCTCCGCCGCCTTCGAACGACGGAAGCAGGGCTTCGCCTTATCCGTCTGTCGGCAATGGCGGAGCGCAGTCAAACCCGCCGCCCTATCAATCAGCTCAATCGCAGTCTCAGGGAGGGTATGGTGGACCGCTGCAGCAGGGGTACGGAGGTGGATACGGACAGCAAGGTCAGTCGGCGCATCCCATGGAGCGAGGTTTCCGCCGCACAAAGCACGATCCCATCGATCTCTGTTTGTTGCTGACTGACGCCCGCGCTTCGCTCGCAGGTCCACCCTACGGCGGCTATCAGCAGCCTCCCCCTCAGCCAGGCTACGGCTATCCGCAAGCGCAGCCGTACGGAGGCGCTCCCTACGGCGGCTACCCGCAGCAGCAGCCCATGTACATGCAGCAGCCGCAGTACGCACAGAGCGGCTCCCGCTTCGGCGGCGGCCGGATGGGCGGAGGAAGCGGGATGGGCATGGGTCTCGCGGGAGCTGGAGTTGGTTTGCTCGGTGGAATGGTCGCGATGAACGCGATTGACAATATGCAGGACAACGCGTACGAGGATGGGTACCAAGATGCGCAGGATAACGGCGGAGGATATGATGACGGAGGAGGCGACTTTGGCGATGGCGGCGGAGACTTCTGATCCTCGTCGTGGCAGAGTCTGTCTGTAAACTATCGCACACTTTTGAGTCTCTCAATCGTCAATGGGGAGATGGCTTCGAACGCGAGCAGGTAATGCAAAGTCACGCCAACTCAGGCCGTCTTCGTCCTCTTCCCTCGTCCGCCCGCGTCTCCCGCCTTGCGCTTGACCGCCTCCACCAATCGACTGAGATCCTCGCCGCCGCCAGTCTCTCCCGACTCGGGCCCCTTCCGCTTGACTGAGCCGTTCTCCGACGGCGCCGTGACGGGCGCGCGAGTCTTCGTGTGCTTGTCCGAGCGACGCTTGCGACCTTCGGCGAGAAGGGCCTCCATGTTGCGCGACTTCTGGAAGCTGCGGGCGAGGCAAACGAGGTCAGCGTTCGCAGCACAGCCGCAAAAACGATGGCACGCACCGAGGGTTCGACGGGTCGATGGCAAAGTCAAAGTCCTCGTGCAAGCTCTTGAAGCGGTCGTCTGCCAAGTCGAGCTTGAAGTCGTCCTTGACCGTCTCGGTCTCGTCGCCGAGCTTCTTGCCCTTCTTGCCCTTGACCTTGCGCTTCTTGCCCTTGTTCTTCTCAGCCTTGAGGATCTGGCGCATGTCGAAATGACGGCCGCCCTCGCCAGCCGCGTCGTCGCCCAAGACATCGTCCTCGTCGTCCGAGCCGACGAGAAGTGCAAGCTTGGCCTGCTCCTCCGCGTTCGCCTTCTCCTCCGCCTCGCGCTGCTCCCGCCGCTCCTTCTTCGACAGCTTCGTCGCATCCTTCTTGCCCTTCTTCGACACGCCAATCTCGTCACCGCTGTCCTCCACGCCGGCGTCGAACTTGGCGAACGGATCTTCACCGTCATCCGCAAAGAAGTCGTCGTCGAAGCCCTTGTCGTCGCCTTGAGGCTGGAAGTCGGCCGCGCCGCCGTGCTGCTCGTCATCGCTGCCCAGCCGTCCCTCCATCCTCGCCTTCCGCTCAGCCTTCTTCCGCTCTTTGCGCTCCTTCTCCTTGCGCTTGTACCGCTCAAGCGACGTCTCCGGCTTCTCGTCCTGGATGAGGTCGAGCTGCTTCGCGCTCCGCTCCGACAGCGCCGGCGCAAACGTGATCTGCATCTCGCCGTCGCCCTTCTTCTTCTTGCCACCGAGCGCCTCGCCTTCCCATGTCATCTCCATCGCGTCCCCGCCCTCGCCCGACAAGCCGAGCAAGCTCCGCAATCGCTCGCGCTTGGACAGCTTCTTGTCCTTCTTCTCCATCGCCGGCTCGTCCTTCTCCTCCGCCTCATCCTCCTCCGGGAACTCGAAGAAGTCGTCGTGCGCATCCTCGCCCTCTTCTTCCTCCTCTTCCTCATCCGACGACGAAGCGAGGTACTGCGCGATATCGTCATCCGCAACTCGCCCTTTGCCCTTCATCGAGCCCTTCTGCTTGCTCTTGTCGAGCGCAGCGTTCAGGTAAGTCTGGATCTTGGTCTTCCGGTGGGGGTCGTCGGCGTCCCAGGTCAGCTTGACCTTGGAGTGTCGCAGCGCGTCGGTCTGGAAATCGAGGCCGGAGTAGGAAGACCCTTCGGCGAGGACGGAGGCTTCGGTCGCTGCGTCGTGGATAGGGTCGTCTTCGAAGGAGGTCTCGTCGGGAACGAATCTGTGCAAGCAGCAATCAGCGGGCGTATACGGTGGAGCCGATATGCGAAACGCACTGCAAGTCGAACATGTTGGCCGTCCGCTCGAACTCCGTCCCGTTGATCTGGTGGTAGACATGCTGCGCCGTGGCTGCCGAGTCGAACGTCGCAATCGCGTAGTAGTATCTGCTCGCGCAACGGCGTCAGCGAGCGTCAATCGATGAGGGTGATGGGAAAGACTCGCCGCAACCGCTCGAGCTGGTACTTCCGCAACGCCTCCGTGTCGTAATCATCCTCGCCCTCCTGCAACTGCTCATCGACGAGATCCCGCTCGGTAAACTCGTCGTCCTCGTCCTTTCTCCGCTTCCCCTTTCCCTTTCCCTTCTTCCCTCCAAGCTTGAGCACGCCCTCGTCCTCCTCGTCCGTCTCGGCGCCCTTCGAGCGCAAGACATCGACAGGCGGTCCCTCGACCGCTTCGCGCTCCATCCGCTCCCGGCCGAACTGCGAGGGGTAGATGCGCAAGTTGAGCAGCCGGCCAGGCGCGATGCTCAGCTTTGCCGAGAGCTTGATGTCGTCAACATCATCGCCGTCCGCCTTGTTCTTTCCCTTCTTCGAAAGGGACTTTGGAGGAGGTTGTGAGCCGGAGGCGGTGGAGGAGAGGCAGGATGCGAGGACGCGGTAGAGGTCGGAGGCGCGGAGGTGGTCCCAGTCGAGGTTAACGAGGGCAATCCGGCGAGTCGCTTCGACGTCTTCTTCCTCCTCCTCCGCATCCGTGACGGCTGCCTCGTCGTCTTCGTCGGGGAACAGACTCGTCGGCTCGTTTTCGGAAAGGTCGATAGACGGGCTGCGCGAGAGTTGGCGGCGACGGGCGATACGTCCTCCGAGAGTGACGGATCCTGCCGCAGACGACGAGTCCGACTCTGCGCCCGACTCGTCTTCTGCGCCTGCCTCCTCCTCGTCGGAAGACTCGAGCAGGACCTGTCCACGGGCGTAGTCGACGAAGCCGCCGGCAGGAGCTTCCGCCTCCTCCTCGTCCTCGTCGTCCTCGTCGTCCTCCTCTGCAAGCTCGGACTCCTCCTCTCCTGCTTCCTCCTTCTCCTCGGGCGAAGCAAGGCGATAGTAACGCTTGAGTTCGTTGACCGACGCCTCCTTCTCGAGCGGCCGGCCGTACTTGTCAACCTTGCGAGCGAACTTGCTCTTCTTGCCAGTCGCTGTGTGCACTTGTACAGGTCAGCTCGAGCACTCCCAGTCAGCACAGGGAAGCGGACGCACGCTGGTCGTCCTCGAAGAGCTGCTTGAAGCGGTCGTCAACGACCAGCTTGGACTTGCTGGCCTTTGGCCGGACGAAGCGCGGGTCTGTGTGCAGCCGTGCGAAGCGTGGGTCGCTCATGGCAGCCTAGCGAGCGGGAAGAGCAGAGTTCGAGCGGAGTGGCGCTTCCCAAGAAGTCCGTGCTGTTCGGAGGAGAGGGACTGCCTCGCACCGCTCACACCAACCGCTCGGACGCTTGCTGAGGAGCTATGAAGCTGTGACAGATACCTGGCCATTGATACAGCTCGACCAGACGTCCTCTCGACGTGCAGGAACCGCTGTCCGCCGACTTCTCGATCCTCCTCACTCACCGACCAGCGACCCCGACAACTCGTCCAGCTGGCGCTCCGGGAGTCTTACGAGGGAGCAGAGGGCACGTTGAGCTGCGGGGATTCGACCGCGACCATCGTCACGCTAGTCGTTCTTCCCTCTCCCCCAGAACTCCGTGCCTTACCAGCTTGCTTCCGCTCTCACGCTGCCTGCTGGGCCAGACACGTCATTGATCTGCTACTGCGACGGTGTAGAATTGCTCCGAAGAGTTCAAGGTAGAGACTACCGGTTGGCTGGCACAACATTTCGACGACGACGACGGCAAAACCCAAACAACGACGACGCGAGAGGGGAGGGTTAGGGGGAGAGTAAGGGACCTAGGTCAAGCGCTCTGTACGGGAAACGGAGTCGAAGCGGAACGGAGGGGGTATAGTTGAGAAAGGCGAAGAGAGGCGAGATGAACGGCAACAAGCGCAGGAGCGAGTTCGAGTCGAGTCGAGTCGAGAGATCGATGCGCGGTAAAGTGTTCACTCCATGTCCGAGTCCGAGTCGCTGTCGTCGTCCGAGCTGTCGCTGCTAGCCTGGTCGCCCTCACCGTGCGCCGCGCCGCCGCCTCCGCCCTCCTGCGGAACCGCACCAGCGTCGCTCGACTCGGCAGGCTGGTCGAACTGCCTGAGCTGGGCCTCGAGCGCCTCGATGCGCTGCGACTCGAGGTCCTCGTCGAGGTTCTTGCGGGCGTTGCGGTTCCCACTCTTGGCGGGCTTGGACGACCCGGCGCGCTGAGGCGCCTGGATGGGGCGAGTGGCAGGCTGTGAGCCGGGGCAGACGTAGCGGTAGAGGTTGAGGAGGGTCGCCTGATCGAGCTGGTCGATGTCGAGCTCGATCTCCTGGTTCGCGGCGCCGAGGAGGTCGGGCCTGCCGCGACGGATGATGTTGATCGCCTCCTCGAGCTGGTCGCCCTCGAACGCGACGATCTTGACCGCCAGCTCGCGCTTCATGTCAAAGTCGACATACTCCTCCATCATCGGCTCGGCATGCGCGGCATGGTGCGTCGAGCGCCGCCTCGACGACGACGACCCGCCGCCGCCGTAGTACGCTCCGCCGTCGTCCTCGTAGTAGTCGTCCGAGTCGTCGTCGTGCTTCGGGCGCTTCGGCTTGCGCTGTCCTCCGCCGCCCATCCCGCCCATCCCGCCGCTGCTCGTCCGCGCGCCCGACGGCTTCTTCGGACGCGGGACGGCCTGCGGCGCGCCGTACGGCGAATTGGCGTAGGCCGAGTACATCTGCTGCTGCTGCGAGGGCTTCTTGGGCTTCGGCGCGGGCGGAGGCGGGAGAGGCGCGACGACGTGAGGCATGCGGACCTGCGCCTGCATGTGCTGGAGGCGCTTGGCCTCCTTCTGGGCCTTCTTGTTCTGGCGCATGAGCTCGAGGTTCTGCTGCATGACGATGAGCTGCTGCTCCATGAACGAGAAGCTCTCGTCCTCGTCCTCCGAGTCGTCCTCGTACGCCATCGGCCGCTCCGCCCACTTGGTCTCGAAGACGGCCTCGAGCCGGTGGCCCCAGTCGTTGACGGCTGTGCCGGCCGGGTTGAACGCGTAGCAGTTGGCAAAGATGAGTCGGACGTCGTGCTCGAACGCTTGGTACGGCGGGAGCGGGTACTGGTTGTGCTCGAGCTTGCTCCGGATCGTCGAGAGATCCATCGGCGTCTGAACGTACTGCGTGTACTGCGGGTAGACGTTCAAGTCTGCGCGCCGTCACGAATCATCAGCTTCCTCCGCTCCCCTCCAGAGCGAAAAAGAAACGCGCAAACGCACCGACAGGCTGGTAGAACGGAAACGCATACGACTCGTGCGTCTTCTTGAACAACTCCTTGACGACCTCCTTACAGAACCTCAACTGCTCCTGCGCAATCTTCTGCGCGCTCTTGGCCTTCTTCGGCGGCGGGGCGTGACCGGGAATGCCAGCGAGGTTGTAGATCCCGCCGGCGGTGATGTCGACGCCTGCGGACTCGAGGTACGGGAGGTCCTTGGCGGGCGCGTGGATCTCGCGCTTTGGACGGGTGTTTTCGGCGGGTCGGGGAGGGGGGAGGTAGGCGGGCATGACGGGCTTGGGCGGTTCCTTCGGCGGGTAGGGCTGCGTGCGTCACCCAAACATCTCATCAGCGCGCACTCGGAAGACGGAGAAGAGACTCGGACGCACGCTAACAGCCGGAGCGAACGGCATAGCCCTATACGCCTTCTCCGCCGCATCCATCAAGTTGCCCGCCATGGCCGACACCGGATTCTTGTCGCGCGGGCCGTTGTACCGGAAACAGTTGTTCCACACGAGGTCGAGGTCGTATTTGAACTCGGCGACGGTCCTGTACGTATGCGGTTCCTCGCCCTCGGGGACCTGACCCTCCCATCGCGCATTCGGATCACGGCCCTCGGAATAATCCAACCCGTACGTCCTCCCCGCCTTGTTCGCACCCTGCATCGCCTTACTCGTCGCCTGCAACCTCGCCTCGATCGTTCCCAGATCCATCGGTTCGAGGATGATCTTGTAATAGTCGGGGATGTGAAGCGCGACTGCGTCGACGGGTTTGAGGAACGGTGGCGCGTTCTTGTTGCGCTTGAGGTTGCGAACCATGTTGATCGCGTGCTTCTGTTGCTCTTTCGTCATGACGGCGATGGGCTCGGGAGGCGGAGGGACGGGAGAGGCGTTGGCGTCGGCGTCTTCAGCGGGAGCGGGAGCGGCAGAGGTCGAGGCGACGGGCTGTTGAGGCTGCTGCTGGAACGCGTCGGGCGACGCGGCGAACATGGCGGGATTGGGGGATGCGATGGATACGGAGGGTGAAGCAGCCGAGGGAGGAGGGAGCGAAGCAGACGACGGTCCCGGTACGGGTCCGCCCGCGAAAGTATGCAAGTCGGACGGAGACATGGTCGGCATCGGCGGGGCAGAGGCGGGAGCGGGAGGGTAAGGCGAGGCGGACGAGGCGAGCGTCGGAGCGGAGGTGAAGGCTGAGGGGTCGTAGCCTTGGACGGGGATCGGGGCGGGAGAGGCGGCGGGTGCGGGGACGGACGAGTCGGGCGCTGCGGCTGCGGAAGTCGAGGCGGCGATTGGCTCGACGATGGAAGGCGCTGCGGGAGGGGGAGGAGCGGCGGGTGAGGGGGTGAGGGGGAGTAAGGCGCAGGCGAAGGGACGGCGGGCGCAACAGGCGTCGGCTACACCAAAATAAGCGTGAGTTCTCGCTGCGAACGGAAGCAAGAGGAACGGAAACGCGGACAAACCTCTGGCTCGACCTTAACCCGCTTCGCCTCGCGCTCGTCTCCGCCTCCCTGCACGACCTCTCCCTGCGCGAATCCCAGCAATCCCGCCGCATCGCCCGCCTCGTCTCGGTCACGGTCCGGCGACGAACGCTTCAGCGTCCCTCCCTGCGTCGGGGGGACGGGATTCGCCGGCCCATCATCCGCCGCCTGCACCGACACGCCAGGCGACCCCTCTTTCACGTCTCCCGACCCCGCTCCAGCCGCGAATTCCGCCAACCCAAGAACCGCCTCGCCCATCGCAACATCCGCAAGGACGTCAACTCCCGCAGGAGGCGTCTCTGTCCCGTCTGCCCCCGAGCCCGAGGCGCCCGCAAGTCGCTGCTCCCACTCGTGCTGGATCGACCCGAGCCCGGGATGCGCATGCGCATGCTCGACCGCCTCTTCAGCCTGCTCGTTGAACGTCCCGTGCGAGTGCTCGTGCTCGTGCGGTGCGCCGTTGGCCATCGCTTCGAAGGACAAGGAACCGTTCTCGATGGGCTGGGCGGGCTGAGCGGGTTGGTGCATCGGCGTGGGAGGCTGCGCTGCGACGCTGCTTGTGCTGTCTGTGTGCTCGAGCTTGGCAGGGAGGCCGAGGTGCGGCGGGAGAGGGACGGCAGGTGGAGGGGGAGGAGGGACGGCGGGCGAGTCGAGCGAGGCGGGGGGAGGTGCGGGCGCGGGTTCGAGTGCAGAGTGGCCGTTCTGCTGCTGCTGTTCCATCGTCGTTGCTGCTGCTGGAGTGTCTGTGTTGGGCGGGGTCGGGAGCGAGTGAGGAGGAGGAGGGGGCGGGGGCAGGTGCTCCTTCGGTGCGGCGGGGGCTGGGTCGTGGTGCGGGTTGTCGGTGTTGGAGTGCTCGGCGTGCGACATGGCCCTAACCCTTGAGAGTTGACAAGCTCAACTAAGAGGTCAATCTCCTGGTTGTAATGGAATGAATACAAACTGCGAGTTTGTAATCGCGTTGTAATCGAGGGGGAAACGGGAGGGAGAGAGGCGCGCCCCGTCCGCAGGTGAAATCACGCGCGCGTTACCCCGCGACACGTCACCCGTCTCCGGAACTGGTCCGAGCGCAAACAACAACCCGCTCACCTCGTCGTAGTCAAGTAGTACTGCTCAACTCTCGCTTGCTGGCTCACTGGGCTACATTCGTCTTCACGCTCTCTCTCCCTGCCCAGTCTGCTCTCGCTCGCTCGACTGCCTGTGGGAGGCGCGACCCGCCTTTCCTCCGCGCGCATCACGGGTGGATCGCATGCTCTGATGGAGTGGTTGAGCAGTTGGAGGGGCGGACAGTGTGATCACTGTGGAGTCTGCGAGTTGGCAGGGTCGTAGGAGTCGAGATGGCGATGGGAGACGCGGCGGAGGAGCAGGCCGGGTTGCGCGCACGTTACTGCTTTTTCGCGGTTCTGCTTGGCTTCCCGGCGTCCAGAGACGATGAAGACGACGTTGGAATGCACCAGACGAACGGCGAAGATGCCGTCTGCGGCGTATCAGCGCCCTCTGCGCCTCGATTTCTGCTCTTCTCCCTCTCTGGCTCGCACCTCTCGCTGTCGAATCCGCCCGACGCGCCTGCGGGACAGCGCTCTTGACGCCCTTGCTAAGAACTCCTTGTTGGCAGCGAGGTCGTTCTGGTGGAACGTAAGCCGTTGCTATCACGTTCCTGCTCGCTCGAACTCCATCCTTCTCTCTCGCTGCTTCGCTCCTCCACTAGAACACTCCTCTCGAGCTGCTCCTCGCACCGACGAGCGCGGCCATACGCTCCGCGATTCACAGCCTCGCTCGTACCCTGATCCTCACTCTCCTCCCCTCCCCTCCTCGTTCGCAGCGATTCCTCCTCGCGACTCTCCTCGCTTTCTTCCAGCTCGACGCACTACGGACGGAGAGAAACTCTGCAGCACAAGAGGATTGATAAATCGTGTCAAACTTGCAACGCACTTCGCCACTCACCGCCCCTCACCGCCCCTCACCGCCCCTCACCCTCCGTCACTCAAGCGCCACCCCGCGTGACCCCCAGATTTCGGAACAAACAACGAAGACGGAGGAGGGTACAACAGAGCTGGAGGGAAGGCAAGCGGGCGGAGAGGGGAAGAGGAGGGAGCGGGTACAATGACGAGGAGAATAGGCTTGTGTTTGGAGGGTTTTCGATGCGAGATGAGATGAACGAGGAGAAGAAGAGGAGGAGGGGCGGGAAAAGCCGAGGACAGCAGCAACGAAGCGCTCCTCTTGCTCTTCCCCTCTTCCCCTCCTGCTCCTACGGGGTATGAAGCGCGAGTTTCGAGTCGAGATGCGTGGAAGCGAGGGGAAAGGCGCGGCGGACGAAGGGGTGGGGGTATCGAGGGATGCGAGGCGAGGCGGAAGGTGGAGGCGAGAGGCGAGATCAAGGCTTGCGGTACTCGTTCAAGACGGGGTAGATCTGCGCAAACGCTTGGTAGATCTCTTCTCGGAACTATCATCCGTGCACGAGAGTCAGCGAAGGGGCGAGGAGGGAAGGGGAGGGGTGGGGACGCACCTTGGCGCCGGTGAGGACGATCTTGCCCGAGACGAAGATGAGCAGGACGACTTTGGGCTTAACCATGCGGTAGATCAGGCCGGGGAAGAGCTGCGCGTCCGAATGCCGGAGAAATCAGTCACGTCGCTTTTGGAAGGCGAGAGCGAAGCGAGGGCACGGCACGCACCTCGGGCTCGTACGAACTGAAGTGTCCGTGGCCGTACGCGAGTCCCTCCAAGCGAATGGGGAACTTGACGTCGCACTGCAAATTCAAAGCGTAGCTCGCAGTCAGTCTCGCAGTCTCAAGAACGGGACAAGACAAGCGCGGCGTCGGACTCACGCTTCCGACAATGTTCTGAATCTTGAAGTCGGTGAACTTGGTCTCGAAGCCGAGCTTCTGGATGATGCGTGCATATTTGCGCGCGGCGAGGCGCGAGTCGTCCTCCGACTTGGCGCCGGTGACGACCACCTTGCCTGACGCAAAGACGAGCGCGGTCGTCTTCGGCTCGCGGATACGCATGATGACCGCCGCAAATCGCTACGAGAGCGGGGTGCGAGAACAAGCAGCAGCGAAGGGGAAACGGGCGAGGAGACGGGTGCTCAAGGCTCGTTCAGTTCTCCGGATTGAACGGGAAACGGTTCAAAACGATGGAGAACAGACCTTTGGGTTGTACTCTGCGTTGCGGGCATGCAGGGCAATCGTCTTGAGGTCGAGCTTGCACTCGAGGTTGACGGTTGCGACGATGTTCCTTCGCGAGGAGGGGAAGCCGAAGCGCGTGTCAACACTCGTGCAACAAGGTCGCCTCGGACAGTCACTGCATCAAATCGATACTCCCGGTACACTCTGCCGCCCGCCCACCCTCCAAGCATGCCACGGCCGGGCCAGCTGACCGCGCGTCCACCTCATCTGGTGCGCTCGCTCGCCTCAACTCGACAGAGCCTGAGCGGAGACTCACTGCAGCGTAGGCACGATCCCGTTGACACCAGGGATGACGGCGTTGGCGTCGCTGTCGACTCCCTTGCCCTTGTCGCTCGCCTGCGTGCCGGCTGACTCCATCGCCGCGCCACTACCACTCGCGCCCGCGTTCGCCCCGCTGCCCGCGTGCGCTGCACCGCTGCCACTCGCCACACCGTTGCTGCTGCCGTTGCCGTTGATAGAAGTGCCGCGCGAGGGGAGGACGAGTCCAGACATCGTGGGTGGGCGAGGGGTGGTGGGTTGGTCGAGATGGGGCGAGATGAGGAGCGGTCGCGACGGTGTGCGGGCGGTCTGAGGCGGTAGCGGGTGCAGAAAGGACGGTAGCTGAGCAGGTACGGCAGGCGCACAGAGCAGTGGTGTGCGTGCGAGCGGGTGAGGACGAGCGAGAGAGGCGAGCGGAGCGAACTCGAACGACTACCTCGCTTCCAGTCACTCGCGGTGCTTGCGAATATCTGCATTGGACGTCTGATTCTATCATACGATTTATGGCGGCGAGAGCGACTGCCGGGAAGCGAAGTCTACCACCCTCCCCTCCTCGCGTCCGTCTACTCGCGGGGCATCTCGCCCTGCACCAGCTGCTCGCCGTCCTCGCTAAACTTGACATTCTTGTCGCTCTTTAGCGCGTCCGCGATGTATTTGGTATGTGAGCCTAAGGGTGAGGAAGCGTCAGTTGCTACTACTCGACATCTCGAAGGACCTGGTACGCGGCAGTGCCGCGGAGCAGGACCACCGAAAAGCGAAGCAGGACTCGCCGAAAGCGAGGAGCTTGCCCGATTCCGCGCTGAACAGCTCGATCCGGGTGAAAGCGAGCGTCTTGCCTGTGAAGCGCAGGTGTGAGCGTCGCATTCCTCGACCAACAACTCGTACCCCGCCAGACGGCGACACTGTGCTTTTACGACGTGGTTGTGAGAGAGGAAACGCACCCAAGTTGACGAGCTCGCTCTGTATCCGCACCGTCTCGCCCAGCTTTGCTCCTCGTACGAACCTGTGCGAGCGAGGAGAATCTGTTAGCTCTCGCTTGCCCACTTCGGACTCTACCATCGCACAGTTGGCCCGCTTTAGGACCAGCCACGCGAGTATGGTCAAGCAGCAAGCGGGAACCGCGAAGCTTCGCAACGCACGTCTGGCTCATATCCGTCGACACGCCCGTCATGTACAGCCCTTTACTCGCGAGCGCAAGTGAGCCCATTGTGTCGACTAGCGAGGCGATTAAGCCGCCATGCAGGCCCTGCAATCGCGAGAGAAGCGGAAGAGGAGAGGAGGGAGGAGGAAGATGGCAGGTTGCACGGGTCAGCCTGAGCCGTTGCGCCAGCTGCGTCTGATCCATGAGCGGGATGTTGAAGGCGAAAGGACGAACATTCAGCCGGTTGACTGCGAGCAAGCCAATACAAGCAAAGCCGCGGGACGAGAAGGTCAGCCTCCCCCTCGTCCTCCTCACAAGCGGTCAAGCGAATCCTGCACGCACTCTGATGCCTCTTGACCTCCATCACCGCCTCCACCTTCCCAGGCCTCGCATCCTTCACGACCAGCTAAACGAGCCCCACATCAGTTCGCTCCTCCTCCAGAACGAGGACGAGAGAAGAGCTGGACGAACGTGTCCGAATGAGTTGGAATCGTGCCCTGCGTTGCGCTGGAAGGCGGACCAGACTAGTTGGGTGAAACGTTTGGAAGCGCTGGATGACCGGCAGGATGCGATGAGGAGATGAAGAGGAGAGAGAGCCGGGTGAGCTGGTCAGTCCGGGAGAGCATAAAGCAGGGTCGTACAGAGCTCACGACATGGCACAGGAGCGGAAAGAGCAACGCAGAAGGGGGGTTCAGGGAGTGGAAGAAGCGAAAGAGCGGCGAAAGAACAACTCGCGAAGACCCGGTCCAACGAATGGACAGGAAGTGCGAGAGTAGTGAGTGCTGATTGCATTTGCTGCTGATGAGGGACAGTTCTGAGCTGTCCCGAAGAGAGTCCGGGAGGAAAAGGAGAGGGTAACATGCGACACACAACGCAGACCGGAAGCGAAGGAGGCTGCGTGCTTAGTGCTATTCTATACAGAGTGCGTGGGAGGGTCAGGATGTGGCAGGGGCAGGAAGAAGGAAGCGGGACGCCGCCCGCAGAAAGTCGTTGGAAAGGAAGTCGAGGGGAGAAGGCGGATTTTGGGAGCAGGCGGGTCGTTTACTCGGTCGAGAGAACGACACCAACCTTGGCGGGGCGGAGGAGGCGGTCCTTGATCATGTCTGCGCGGATGAAGCGCGTCGTGTGAACGGATCGGGAGATACAAGAGGGCCAAAGAATCGTCCAGGGTCAGCAAAGTCAGTCTCGGCGTATTAGTGGGCGTAAGAGCGGTACGTACATCCGATCTCCTGGCACTCGAGAACCGACCCAGGCTCCTTGCCGGGAACGGGCGCCTGGTAGAGCGCCTCGTGCTTGTTCGGGTCGAACTGCTCGCCAGTCGGGTCGAACGCAACAACGCCGTGCTTCGCCAAGACCTTCTCGATACCGCGCTTCGTCAGCTTGACGCCCTCGTGCAAGCCGAGGAGATCAGAGTTGGGCGTGTGGTCGGAGGAGGAGACGAGGCGCTCGGCGGGAATGGAGCGGAGGGCGAGGTTAAGGACGTCGATCTCGGAGATGAGGTCCTTGGCGAACGCTTGCAGCGCAAAGTCCTTGGCCTGCTGCTTCTCCCGCGTCGAGATCTTCTGGAGGTTCTCGAAGTCGGCAAGGGTGCGGAGACGAGCCTCCTGCCGAGTGGCGCAGCTCGCCATGTCAGCTTGCGGGCCTCTCGAGCACAACGAGCAGACCGGCCACGCACCTTGAGCTCTGCAACGATCTTCTTCTGCTCCTCGAGGAGCTTGGTCAACTCGTCGACCTTTCCCGCATCCACCTCGATCTTTCCGTCCTTCGGTCCAGCTCCAGCGCCGTTCTGTGCGGTCTCTGCGGTCGCTGCTGCCGGTTCCTGCTGTGCCTCAGGCGCTGCCGAGTAGAAGCGGAGCGGCGAGAAAGTTGGTCGGCAAGGGACGGCAGCGACGACGGCGCGGGGGAGGACGGCGGGACTGGGGCGGGCGATGGCGCGAGATGCGCGAGCGAGTGACCGTGCAGCGTGCATTCTAGCGGAAGTACGAGTCTGAGAAGTGGCGATGAGAGAGAGAGCGAGCGAGTTGTATTGCTTCCCTTACAACCAACTACTAATGCTCGTCTAATCCGCTTGCTACCTGCTGGACCGTTGTACTGACAGACTCGTCCACACACGCAGGCCACCGCCGGCACACACGCCAGACCCGGCAAAGGCGCGGTCGCCGCCGCCGCCGCCTCCCCTCCCCGGAGCGATCCTCGACCTCACAGACTCGCTCCTCCGCCGCTTGCAGGACTTAGAGGACTATCGGATCCCGCAGCTGGCGCAATGCAGGGGCCCAGTCACCTTCCACGAGGAGCTCGCGGCGGGTGTGAGGGCAGAATTGGCGGGTTGCAAGCGCGACATTGAGGTGCGTCACCAAGGCCCGCTGCGCTCGCCCGCTTCGTTCGTTGGGCTGACGGACTCGCTCGTACGCTGCGCAGGAGCTCAAGCTTGAGGTGGACGACCTCGACAGGGCCCGGGAACGGGCGGCGGGCGGTGAACACGTCAAGCAGGTTCAGCAGCGACTTGACGGGTGCGTTCGCTTCCTGCAGTCCTCGATACCTTTCATGCTCTCGCTGACACGACGAGCGACTTCTCAGCTGCACGAAGCTGTACCGGCAGGCCGTCGTGACGTCGAAGCGACAAATTGACGCCTCCGCACACCTGCTCGCTCGGGAGGAATTGTTCGCCTCGGTCAGCGGAAGGGGTTCACCAGGACCCGGTTCACCTGGAGGAAGCGCGCAGAGGGGCGCAGGACCGAACCAGACGTGCGTGCGATCCTGAATTTCATGCAACTTCTCGGCGAATCTGACAATTCGAGACTTGCACAGCTCCGACGATGCCCTCATGTCTGCGACTTCGGACGTCACCGAGGGCTTGCGAAGAACGTTGCAGCTCATGCAGCAGGAGGTGGACCGGTCACTCGTGACGAACGAGATGCTTCGTGCGTTCATTTCCCTGTCTTTACCGCGTACTGGCGCTCACTTCGTCGCATTCGCAGAGTCTCAAACGCAGACTATGGAGCTGACCTCGACCCAGTACTCCACCCTCTCGACTCTCCTCCACACCTCAAAAACGCTCATCACCTCGCTCGAACGCGCCGACGTCCTCGACCGCCTCCTCCTCTTCTTCGCCTTTACTTTCTTCGCCGCCGTCTGCGCGTACATCTTCAAGAAACGTGTCGTTGACCGTGGTGTACGGGTCGTGGGCGGATTGGGAGGACTCGTTGCGAAGGGCGGAGGAGCGTTGGCGGGGTTGTCGAAGCGGCAGGGAGCGGGTGGGGCGGACGTCCCTTCGCCGAGCGGGGTCACGGGCGAGGCCAGCAAGGTGGTCAGGAATGAGGTCATGGGAGAGGTAGCACGAGCGACTGCCGCTGCAGGTGCGGCTGTCAGCGCTGTCTGGGCGGGCGTCGAGAAGGTCCGCGAGAGGGCTTCCAAGCCGCAGAATGCCGAAGCGCAGGAGCAGGACGACCGCGAGGCGTTCGAGGACGTCCCGTCGCGAGAAGAGGAGGTCGAGCACGTCGCTGCGCCCGTTCAGGCGCCGCCGTCTCCTTCGGTGGAGCCCGAAGGTCAGGACGACGAGGCGGACGACGAATTCTTCGACTTTGCTCCGGACGAGCCTTTCGAGATGCCGACTCCCGTCGACGATGCAGCATTCTTCGACGAGCCCGACAGTCCCGTCTACGCCGCCCCGCTCGAATCCTTCTCCGACGAAGCGCTCGTTTCATCTTCTGCACCGCCTCTCCCCGCCGAGTCGACTACTATCGACATCCCTTCTTCAGCGATCTCTACACCTTCCGCAGTGCCTGAAGCCGACTTGCCCCAACCCGCCGCCCAACTCCCCCTCGACGAAGTTCCCGAACCTTCAGAAGGTCGCGGGCTCTTCGAACGCGGCGACGCAGACGCGCATAGCGCTCCGCCTGTGCCGGCTGCGGACGGGGACGAGTTCGAGCCGGTCTTCTTGCGCGAGGAACGCCCGCCGCAGCCTACGATGGAGCATGTCGAGGATGTGTTCGATGGTGGAGCGACAGAGGAGGTTCTGGACGAGGCAGGAGAGGCGGAGCACCTGGAAGCAGACGAGGAGCTGGGAGTCGCGGGTGAGGACGAGGAAATGGCTGAGACGGGCGAGGAGGACAAGGTCTTTGACCGCTCGCAGTACGAACCGTTCCGACCGAATCGTCCAGATCTCGACGAGCAGCTCGGCGACATCAATCGCATCGTCGAGGGCAACGCGGTACCTCCCGCCGCCTCTTCCGACGAACCAGTCGCAGACCTTCCTCCTTCCGCTTCGCTCTCCACCCTCGACATTCCCGAGTCGACCACCATCCCTACGCCTTCCTCTGTTCCCGACCTCGATACCGGCATCGACCTCCCAACCGACTACTCCGACATCGACGAATCCGCCGCCCCTCTCCACCCCGTTCGCGTCCCTCTCGAGGAGACCGCACCTTCTAACCGCGATTACGTCGCGATTGTCCACGATGCCGAGGAGGCGGAAGAACCGCGAGACGTTGCGGGAGTTGAGGGCATCACCGTCCCGCTTGATGCGGAGGAGGTGCACGCCGGTACGGTGCCGCCGCTCGACGTCGAGGAGAGTGGCGGAGATCCCCTCGCGGTCGAAGATGAAGCAGGTGTCGAGCACCAGACGGAGCTCCCGATCGACCTTGCGGCGGAGCAGACGCTCTGGGACGTGGACGAGCAGGACACGCCGGATGTTGAGGAAGTCTTGGCCGCTTCGGAGCCCCCACAGACTGCGAATGAGCCGTACGTCGAGGAGGAGCAGGCGAATGAGGAGGAGTTGCTCGAGCAGATGTTGGAGCAGCAGATGGGCTACGGCGGTGGAGTCGGCGCGATCGCGGCTGCGAACGCGACGGCGCCTCTCGAGGAGGCCGCGAAGGAGCCGGCTGCAGCTGAGCCTGCGGCGGACGAGCAGGAGGAGCCCGCGGCGGAGGACGAGTATGAAGAGGCGGAGAAGCAGGAAGAGGCGGACGTGGATTCGGCGGCCGATGTCTCCAACTCATCTCCTCTCGGCGAGACCGAAGAGGCCTCTGCGGACGAGGCAAAGACGCTTGAAACAACGAGCGAACCCTCCGCCACCGTCGCCGCTGAAGAACCGACCGTCGCTAAGGCCGTCGAGCTGACTTCCACTCCTCTCGACGAGTCTCCCGCCACGCCTGAACCTCCCGTTCCGACTTCGACTTCTGAACCTGAGCCGGAGTTTGTCGAAGAGCCTGCCGATAACGGTGTCGAGGAGGAAACGGCAGCTCCCGCTGCGCCGCCGTCTGAAGCGGAGCCGGCTGCGACTGCTACGCCAACGGCCGCTCCTGAAGCACAGTTGGCGGAGCTGTCGGAGCGAAGCGGCGAGGATGGAGCAGTGGAGGAGGCAGGACATGCGGAGCTCGAGGCGGACGAGGATATCGACGATGAGGCTTCCTCAGTCGACGACTCCGCCTACGAGACGCCTGACAAGCCCTTCGGCGTCCCAGATGCGCCTACAGCCGCTCCTTTCCCGCCTTCCGAGCCCGACATAGTGGAGGAGATGGTCACCCCATCTCCGTCAACCCCTGAACCCGCCCCTTCGACCGTCCACCTCGTCACACCAACACCGACAGTGGAATCAGTAGTGTCGGCACCTGTCGAGACTGAGTTGCCCGTTAGCGACTCGTCAGCAACGGAGGAGGCAGAGCAGGCGGAGCTTGCAGCGCCGGAGGAGGAAGAGGAGGAGGAGCCGGCGCATCCGTTCAATTCTACGGATGTACCTCACTCCGTGAAGCAATCGCAGGAACAGCTGGAAGTGGAGGACGCATCGATTGGAGACGAGACTTTGGCGGACGACGAGTTTGCCGAGGAGTTCGAGGAGGGTGAGGAGGGTGAGGAGTACGCAGACGAGGACGGCGCATTCGACGAGCTGGACGGCGATGAGGACATGGAGGCGTTCGAGGCGCCGCGGGATGAGCTGTAGAGGCGGAGGATCGTTCGCAACGCTGGCCGTCTATCTCCAGCCGCCACGGCTTCCGCGTCTCGCCGCGCTCGCCTCGCACACCATGATCTTAGCCCGACCCAGCAACTTCTCTTACGACCGCCTCACGCCGTCCTTTGCAGCGCTATTTCCTCAGCGCGAGCGATCGACAGTCTTCCGCTCACGTGACCGGGACGGGTCTATCACGCCGGCTCACCTTATCCTCGTCACTCGGCGCTCTCGCTCCTCCTCCTCACCCATGCTCTCGCTCAAAGCCGTTCACGACTCTCGCCGTACTCGCACTGTCGCTCTGCCACCCTCTGCACGCCTACACTACAACCTCTCGCGCACTCCCGTTGTCGGCACGTCAATCGGCTCATCCGCGAGGCTGAATGGAGCGGTCATCCTGGCAGGAGGAACGGCGACGATGGGCAGAGCAAGACCACAGCGGAACACGGCGACGACGCCGGTAGTAGGTCAGGGAAAGGTGAAGGACTCGGAGGACTCGACTCATGCCGGAAGGATCGCCCAGGACAAACAGCGGGAGTTGACGACGGCGCAGGCGACAGCGAGTAACGAAGACGCTCTTGGCGCGACAAAAGCGGCGGAAGAAGACTTCCAACCCGCTACAGCGGACCCGCCGACTCACGACGCATTCGAAACGGCGAATTCTCCTCCTCCTCCTCCTCCTCCTCCAAGAACACTCCGTCGTGCGTCCCGCCTTTCGCCCTCCTTGCCGAGTCCTACTGACTCTCTCTGCTACGCAGGCGCAGACTCGCACGACTTCGAGATCGTCCCTCTTGCGCCAACTCTCGCCGAAACTGTCCTTCTCCCTCTTCCGTCGCCGGCCTTGGACGAGGATGAGTGGGAAATCCTCGCAGCGCACGACGATACGAACTGCTCTTGACTTTACACCTGTCCACCTGTTCATGCAGTTGTCGCATCCGTACCACCCGCTATTTGATCCGTTCATGTTGCCTTGCTTCCCTAGTCCTCGCCAGCCTTGTAAACTCCGTCATACGTAGCTATGCTCTATGCCATAAGCCCGCAAGGTTCAGCTATCTCAAGGAACGGGACGACCGCAATCTTCGTGGAGGGGAAGTGTTGCACTCGACCAGCGAGCTACACCTTCACCCGCCAAACGACCCAAACCCTCGCTCCTTCCTTCTCTCTCCAGCGCTCGCCGACTCCTCCCGCATCTCAATCGAAAGAAAGTACCTCGCCGACGTATTCTTCTGCGTCGCTACCGTGTCTCCCGCACCCGTCCGCAGATGCGCCCAGGTGCCCGAGCTGGTCGTTGCCGAGGCAGAAGCGGGCAAGCCGCCGAGCGTGAGGGAGCTCCAGTTGCGTGCGGGGGTGATGCCGAGCTGGAACATGCGGTCGAAGAGGCTGCGAAGCGAGAGGGTCAGTTCCGAGTGCGTGTCAATCGTGCGAGGCGAGGGGGACCAACTCGACGACCCAGAGCTTTGCGTGAGTTTGACAGGCGGTGTAAGGCAGGTGTAGGGCGGGAGAGGAAAGAGACGGCTCGAGGAGGCGGAGGCTTCGGAAGATGATTGACCTGCGACGACACCGTCCGACAACGGTGTCAGGATGCGCAGCCTCGCCTGACATAGCAAGAGACCCAACGCACGGCTGAGGGGTTCCGAAGCGAAATGCAGCCGCAAATGCAGATCGCCATTTCTCGTCGACAAGGCGAGCGCAGCGAGACGGGTCGTCGCATGCGGGTTGACAGGAGTAGTCCCGCAGAATCGAGACCTGTCCAAGTTTGAGCAGCCGCTCGAGAAACCAGGACCGCTTCCGCTCGAGCTTGAGAAGCGTGCTCGGATCGAGAACGGCGAGTTCTTCACTGCTCCAGCCGGCGTAGTTGTCGAGAATGTAGCGGCTTGCTTCTCGGTAGAGTTCGGGGATGCACATCTCCTGCGAGCGCATTCACGTCAGTCCTGGACGGAGCGGTACCGTGGGAGTCCGGGTGGAACAGAGATGTGCCGCACCTCCGCGATCTTCATGCAGAGGACAGGTCGGCCGGCGGCGGAAGGCAGGAGGAAGGCGAGACACGCGTTGCTCAAGCTCGGAATGTCGAAGAGCAGGGCCATCCGACTCAGGTCCTCCACGTTCGACCAGGTGATGGCGCAGTCGAGTCGCGGGTAGACGTGACAAAGGAGGTCCTGGAAGCCTGTACAGCTCGAAGTCAGCCCGCTGTATAGCCGCGAGGATCAGCGAAATCGGGACGCACTCGCTGCGTTCTCTTCCTGGATCCGTAACCGACACTCAACCCATTCCTCCACGAGCTCGTCGTCATCTTCGTCCGTATCTTCGACGACACTCGATGCGGCGACAGAAGCATCAAGCGAGGGTGGTCGTACAGGCGAGAGCAGCGGTCCTGACTGTCGCGGCGTATGTTGCGGGAGGTCGGGCAAAGATTCGTCGCCCGGGAAGGGAAGTGGGTCGACCTCCGGGCCATCGACAGACGTCGTCCGTAATAACTCCTCAGCCTTCGAAAGTCCCTGGGGTCCTCGCGCATGCGGCCTGAGCGATTCAGTCTCCTTCCATCCGCCTCGCAAGACTCCAGCGAAGAATGGCGAGGCGAGTGCGAGCACTTCCCGGTGTGCGTAGAAGGTCTGGTCCTGCACTCGTATGCGAACTGTCCCTCGGACCGGTGCCCATCGAGAGAAAGTCGAGAGCAGTTCGAACGGGCGCGACTTCGGATCTTGAGGTGGGGAGGAGGAGGAGAGGGGGGGCGTTCTCGAGGAGGTCCCGAAGCCGGGCGAGCCGAAGGTAGTCGAATCGCTCGAGTGCGTCGCAGTGGTCGGCCGACTGGGTTGCAGGAGGTTCGACGGCGGGTGGCTTTGCATCGGGGGAGACAAAGTCGGAACTGGTGAGGGTGCCGGGAGAGCGCACGAGGGCGTCGTGGGCGGTGCGAGGGGTCGTCTGAGGGCGCTTAAGCTATGTTTTTAGCAGTACAGTCGCAGCCGAACCACGGGGAGGGGAGGCGAGTGAGCGGGTAAAAGGAAGGAGGAAGAGGGAAATCAGCGAGGCCTGCCCGACCATCAGCAGCTCCATCACGGCTTCAAGCGCCCTGAGCTCATGAGAGATCTATTCCAACAAAGCTACATGCGGCGATACAACCGAAACTCTACTCTAGGACGAGAATATACTGTTTAGCGAGATGGCCGTCAAGACGACACTCGCAAATGCGAAGATGAGGTACTGCGCAATAAGATATGCTGCGAGGATGTCGGCGTTGCTCTCGCCGTCCTCGGGCGCGAAGATCTGCGAGAGGACGTCGTCAGTGTGAGGCGAACAGCGAAGGGAAAGTGCGCAACGCACGACAGTGAGTGCACACTGCGTTGTCGCAGTCGGACAAACCGAGAAGTAGATCATCTGCGCGGACTACGTTAGCAGGAGCCAGCGAGCGACGGTCAAGGGCCGAACTCACCACGAACTGGAGGACGTGATTGTCCTTGTTGACGAGCCCAGTGTGCGTCGCAAGGCCGCGGACGAAGACGAAACCGATGATGGGCAGGAGGACGACCTTTGCTAGCGCGAGGGCGAAGATGCTGCCGAGGGGAAGGCGCGAGATGGGTCGAGGGATGCGCATCCGGCCGAGTGTCGAGCCGAGAACCATCAGCCCCAGGGGGACCGAGCCGTTACCAATGAATGTTGCGGTGTCGAGTAAGATGGCGAGAGGAGGATTGCCGTCTGGCGCGGTCGGGTGCCAGCTGTAGTCGGGAACGGTCGTAAAGAGCTGTCGGCGAGTCGTCAGCATTCAGTGCTGCAGCTGCAGGATCGGAGGTTTCGCGCACCGCCTTGAGAGGCTTGACGAGCGCGCAGATAAGTGCCGCGACGAGTGAGATGGTCGGCGGCGTCAGGAGCGACAGGGCGAAGCCCTTGACGCTGATCAGGAATCGTCGAACACCGCTCGCCTCTTCTGCCTCTTCGTCTTCGGCTGCTTCCGCTATCTCCTTCATATCCTCGACCTCCGCCATTGCCTTTGTCTCGGCAGACTTGTCCAGCGAGCCGACGGAACTCAGCCGCGTTCCACCCTTCTCGTTTGCGACCTCCACCTCCTTCGTCGCCGACTGCGTACCAGCCTCGGTGATCTCGTCGTCAACGACCGAGCCCGCCGGCGAGCCGACGATGGTCCGCAGACGATCCCGCTCGAGCTGGAGAAGGCGTCGTCGAGCGGGTCCGTCCGGTGCTGTGCTGGCTAGCTGACCTGGCGTGTCCGCGGGCGAGGCGGCATGTGCGGCACTCGCTATCTCGCGGATCGAGCTGCGGTCGATTGAGCGAGATGTGGTTTGGCGGTGTAGAGGCGAGAAGGTCGCGTGAGGGTACCGCCGCTGCGACGCTGTCGAGGCGACCTTGTGCAGCTCGTCGAGTGTAGGCACCGGCAACTTCTCCTCAACGCTGCTCGCCTCGCCGTCCAGTCCCGAGCTAGACCGCTTTGCTCGACGGCGCACGAAACCGCCGACTTTGCTGCACGCGCGGCGGTACTTGTCGAGCGCGCCCTTCTCCTGCTCATCATCTGCGAGGGGCGGCGGAGGATGCGTGTAGTCGCGCTCGATGAGGTGAATGCCGCGCATGGGGAAGAGGGTGATGTAGAAAATCAGGATGAAGACTGCGCGGACGAGCGGTGTTGAGTCCGCGGAAGTCATTGAACGGCGGCGAATGAGACGCACTAGCAACATAAGCAATTGCAAGGTTCGAGTCTTGGACGCCGGCGAAGGGTGCGGAAGCGCAGACCGTCTGTTTCGGGCGAAGTCAGTACATGAGCTTGCGATGTCCGAGAGAAGGGACCGACCTGTACAACGGACGTCGGCAGATCTCCCCAGCTGTTCTCGAGTACCGAGGTCAGTCAGCAGCAGCCTCAGAAAGCATTACGAGCGGACACGCACTTTGACCATGTCGCCGCGGCCAGGATGCCCCATCGAAAGTTTCGTGGCGTGCGGAACGTCACCCTGACGAGCACGCCGAGGAGGAGAGAGATGATGATGTAGACGAAGCCGACGAGAAAGATGGGACCGATGGCTTTTGCGTTCTCTGGCGTGATTGACGGGACGATCTTGGAGAAGAGAAGGTTCGGGAGGAAGACGTTGAGGATGAGGACGGAGGCGCCACGACTGGCGGGTACGGGGAAGAGGCCAGCTCGCGTGAGCCAGAAACCCAGGCCGGCGGGAATGACCTGCGAGAGAGGCCGCTCAGTCTCGAGCACTCGGGTCGCGGCCTCCTTCACGCCGGGATACACTCCCTCCTCTCCCACTTCACCGTCCCACTGGCCAAACTTACCAGCTTGATCAAGGGCTTCACACTGAGCCAAATGAGGACGTTCGTCGACGGTATAGAGCTGCAAGGGAACGAGGAGAGTCAATTCGCGTTCTGAAGCCAAGCGGACCCGTCTGGCAGTGCTTCTGCGCCGCTCAGTGGAGCATGTAAAGAACAGACGATGTCTACGTCTCGCTCTGTGCTCCGCAAAGCCGCCCGCATCCGCATTTCCCTCCACTGACCTCGACGAAGCTCGAGCAGGCAAACGCACCTCATGCTGAGATCGGCTGCCTCCAGCGCGCCACTAGTCTGCCAGCAGAAGCCCTTTACGCCTCTCGACGACCCTTCTGCAGCCCTCGGCGGCGACGTGTCGAAGCTTGTCCCCCTCGAGGCGGGTCCTGGCGAGCCGGCGCGATGAAGCGGTTGCGGCGCGGCCGGGCGTGATCGAGCGAGTCTGGACGGCACAGATACAGTCTAACAGCACTAAGCGAAGCACAACAAGCGGACCGGACGAGGTGGCAGCGGGAGACAGTCGACGAGAGGCGGAGGGGATCCCGACAGCGCCGTGCCGACGACTTTCGCCTCTCTCGATCTCGCTGCTGGACTGCACAGAAGTAGAGTGACGATAGACTATACATCATTGGATTGCGACCGGAAAGGTATTCGAGGACCCTTGGTACAGATTCGAGACTCGAGGGAAGGGACGGAAACGACGGCACAGAACGACGACGATGCGACTTGGCGGCCTTGTGAGTAGCTTGGCGAATTAATGGCGACAGTTGAAAGTAGCGATGCGAGCCGAGTGCGCCTACTTAGCCGGGACAGAGGCGAACTTCTCCTTGATCTGGTCGACGACGGAAGGGTCGGCAAGCGTCGAGAGGTCGCCGAGCTGGTCCGCCTCGTTAGCGGAGATCTTGCGCTGTGTGTGTAGAACGGCTGTCAGTGTCTGGGGAGGCGCGGGGCGGCGTGGGAAGACGTGGGGGAGACCGCGAGTCTCCAGGACACCGGGGAGGTCGGGACACTCCCGGAGACGTCGCAGAACGCTTCCAGCGGCTCAGAACAACACGTACCAAAATTCTGCGCATAATCTTCCCGCTGCGCGTCTTCGGGAGGTCGTTTACGAGTACCTACGAAGGGAAAGGAGTCAGCTCCGCGGTCCGGAAACCGCCGTTCGGGCCCAAGGCCTCCGTTCCGCCCCAGACTTCGCACAGGGCATCACATAGACTCGTTTGAGCCTGGGGAGGGTTCAGAGAACGATAAAAACGTGCCATTTTTTTCGGAGCCGCAAAAGGACCGATCGTCTTGCGGACCTGGAGGACCAACTCCTTCATGAGAGCCGGCTCGTCCGAAGCGTCGAACGAGAAGTCGGGTTTAAGGGTGACGTAGGCGACCACGGCTTGTCCGGTGAGTTCGTCGGGGATACCGACGACTGCAGTCTCGGCGACGCCGTTGTGCTGGATGAGCGCCGATTCGATCTCGGCGGTCGACAGGCGGTGACCAGAGACGTTGATAACGTCGTCAACACGGCCGCGGATCCAGTAGTAGCCGTCGTGGTCGCGTCCAGCGCCGTCACCGGTGAAGTAGAAGCCGGGGTAGACGTTCATGTACGTGTCGAGGAAGCGCTTGTGGTCGCCGTAGACGGTGCGCGCGATCGAAGGCCAGGGCTTGCGAACGCAGAGGACGCCCTCGACATCGTTGCCGGTGATCTCCTTGCCAGTGGTCGGGTCGAGGAGGACGGGGTCGATGCCGAAGAAAGGAAGGGTCGCTGCGCCGGGCTTGGTCTTCGTCGCCCCGGGGAGGGGACTGTATTGTGGGAAAGTCAGCAAGTGTAGCGAAGAAGAGCGCAAGAGGAGAAATCGAGGAGGGACGGGGACGAACGTGATGATGATCGAGCCGGTCTCGGTCTGCCAGTACGTGTCGACGACAGCGCACTCCTTCTTGCCGACGTGCTCCCAGTACCACTCCCATGCCTCGGGGTTGATGGGCTCGCCGACGGACCCGATCGTGCGGAGGGTCGAGAGGTCGTGTCCCTTGGTGTGCTCTTCGCCGAGGCGGCGGAGGAGACGGATGGCGGTCGGCGCGGTGTAGAACTGGGTGAGCTTGTGCTTGGCGACGACCTCCCAGAAGCGCGACGGGGTAGGGTAGACGGGAGTCGACTCGAAGATCGTGGTCGTGACGCCGTCTGCGTGCGCACCGAGTCAGCGCGTCCGTTCTTTCGGCACGATAGGCACGTGCACTCACTGGCGAGAGGACCGTAGACGATGTAGGTGTGGCCGGTGATCCAGCCGACGTCGGCCATGCAGGCGTAGCGGTCGTCGGGGTGGACGTCAAAGACGTACTTGAGCGTCATGAAGGCGCCGAGGAGGTAGCCGGCGGTCGAGTGGACGACACCCTTGGGCTTGCCGGTCGAGCCCGAGGTGTAGAGGATGAAGAGCGGGTCCTCGGACGAGACGATCTCGACGGGGCAGTAAGGCTGGACCTTGTCCTTCTCCTCGTGCCACCAGTGGTCGCGTCCCTCGGTCCACTTGACGTTGCCGCCGGTGCGCTTGAGGACGAGGCAGTGCTCGACGAGCGGGCACTCGGTGAGGGCGGCGTCGACAATCGACTTGGTCGCGATCGTCTTGCCGCCGCGCTTGCCCTCGTCTGTCGTGATGACAACGCGCGACTTGGCGTCGACGATGCGGTCGCGGAGGGACTCGGCGGAGAAGCCGGCAAAGATGACGGAGTGGATGGCGCCAAGACGGGCGCACGCGAGGAAAGCGATCGCGGCTTCCGGGACCATGGGAAGGTAGATGGCGACGGTCTGTTCGCGGAGAAGGTCAACACACGCTCATCTTCGCAGGGAGTGGAGCACCCACGTCGCCCTTCTTGACGCCGTAGCTCTTGAGGATGTTGGCCGTCCGGCAGACCTCCTGGAAGAGCTGCTCGTACGTGAGCTCGACGTGCTCTCCGGGCTCGTCCGCCTCCCAGATGATGGCAGTCTGCGCAGATTACGGCAATCAGTTCGAGCGATTCCGCAACGGAAGGAAACGGCGGAACGCACCTTATTCGGATGCTTGTACGCCCATCGGTCAACGCAGTTGTACGAGACGTTCAAGCCGCCTTCGGGGAACCACTGGACGTCTCCTGCGGTGAAGGAACCAGCCTGGACAGTCGTGTACGGGCGGTGCCTGCGAGTTGCGGACAACGGAGTAGGAAGCGGTCAGCTCGCGTCGCCGTCGCCTCACCCTCGTTCGAGCGGAGGAAGTGCGAGAAAGGCAGAACGCACCAGTAGAGGTGTTCCTTAGCCATCTGTTTCCGTCATCGTTGCGGCGCGAGCGAGCGAGTGTCAGCTCTTGCGTCTCGGAACCCGTCGCGCTGTCCCCGCAATGTCCTTCAGCGCCGTCCTCAGCGTCTCGCATTGCGCGGACCAGGTTGCATTCGAATCCTTGATTGTCCTCGAGCTCCCAAGAAACCGCTCGTCCCGCTGCGAGGCGAAACCATCGCGCGCGAGCCAGACGACCATGCCCTCCGCCCCCAACCGCCTGCAGAAAAGCGAGTTGACCGCCTTAAGAGGTGCCGCGCAGCTCTGCGTGATGCCCAGAGTCTCTGCTACGATACGCGAGGGTGCAAGCCCTTCCAGCGACGCCGTGGCGAGCGCCATCTCCTGCTCCTCCTCCGACGTTCTCCTCGCATTTCTGCCTCTCCTCAAGCAGCTAGGGAACGGTCGACGAGCTCACCTCATCCCAAAAGCCCAGAGGATCCTTGATGCTGCGCTCGTACAGCTCCTTGTACTCCTCCTCGTTCGAATGCGGCTTGTGACCCGTCGAGCCATCGTTGCGCTTCGAAATCGGGTGCGTCTTGACTGCTTTGTAGTCGACGTCGGCCATGGCTATAGCGAGAGAGTGTAGCTGAGTAGTCTGAGCGAACGAGTCGACTTGCGAGTCGAGGAGGGAGAAGAGAGCAAGAGCGGGAGGATGAGGAGCTCGTGTTTCCCCACCTTGACCCGACGCTGACCAGTCGAGCCCGGGGTCGATTTGCGCGCACCTGACAAGCCGTGTCACAGGTCCGCGCGCACCCGTCTTCGCCCGCCCTTCCCTTGGCCGCGACAGCTCCCTCCAATCCTTGTCCGAGGCTTATCCCGGAACAACCAGCGGAGGCCCTCCCTTTCTAATCCAGCGATACAGCAGCGAGCACGAGGAGCATCGCCCAGCAGGGGCGAGACGAGCGAGCTAGGCGGAGCGGCGACGAGCGTTGAGAGAGATGCTCTTGAATCTTGCGAGTTGCAACACTGTCGTTCTGCCGTCCGAGCGAGCGTGGAAGGACGAGCGAGGAGGAGAGTGTGCGAGCAACGTCGGCGCACTCCTCCCTCGCCGTTCCCGTGCTCGCCGACAAGAGTCTTCGTACATCTCCCTCCCCTCGTCCTCCTATCGTCGTTCGTGGCGCAGAAGCGACGTTGTGTCGAGAGGAGGTCAACTCGCGCGAGCGGACAACGCGCGTCGGGAAGATCGGGAACGTCGCAGGATTGGCTGGTCGCAAACGAGACCGGAGGTGCGGGTTGCGGCGAAGGTGCGGCGAAAGGTGGTGCGTGTGAGGAAAGGCGGCGAGTGGTACAGGGGTGTCAGAGGGTGCGGGTATCGAATGCGAGAGACGGATGAAAGGCGAGATGCGAGGCGGCGAGCGGGCGGAAGAGTCGGAGGCAGTTGAGGCGGACTCAGACGGTATCTGCGAGAGTATTGGGCGTCAATTCAACGGTTCTTCTGAGCTGACTGAACCTTTCTGGAGCGTGTCGTACCATCGTGATATGCCCTGCGAGACGGACGAAGCGAGAGTTAGCAGATGTTCTCGGCAGGCGTCAACTCGTACGTGCCATCGGGTATCTTTGGGCGACTTGGGTGCGTTCCGGATGTATCTGCGACGGAACATGCATCAGTCCTCCTATGCGTTCTCCCCAGCACCGCGAGTGCAGCAGGTCGACATGCACGGTGCGCAGGCGAAGGCGGAACTGAAACGCACCTGTCGTTATCAGGCGGCAGCTCCTTCTTCTTGCAGCTTGCGAGCATCGACTGCATAGTGCTGTTCAGGCACCAGGCAAGGAAGACGAGGTCAGCCGTCACAGAACGAGGAAAGCGAGGGAAATGCGACGAACAGGAGAAGGCTTTGGACGTTCAAGACCGGGGACCAGCCTGTGCGTTCACGAGGTAGACCGAACAGCCCAGAGTCAGTGATGGCCACGTACAGGCATGACGAATTCGCATGGACGCACCGCTGCCGAGAACCGAAGCGCAGATGTGTCTGCTCATGGCCGGCCGGTTCGATCAGCCTCAGCACTCAAAGCTGTCACTGAGCCCTAGGCACGACGCACCCATTCGTGTAGACGTGAGGATGTTCGGGCGGTCGGAAGGGAGAGGTCGTGAGGAAAGTGACTTCGGGGGACTGCGAGGACGACCGGCGAACGACCGGCGAGTCAGCACGAGTCGCCGTGACGGGGTCAAAGAGCGTGTCCTCACGTCGATGGGATAGCTGGTCGAGAAACGGAAGCGCTGCGGTCCACGCAGAGTATAGGCAAAGAAGCGAAGGGGAGGGCAAATCAGCTTCTGGTGTTCGTCTTGTCGATGAACGCTTGCGCACCAGTGCGAATTCCTCTGCGCACGTCAAAGCGTCAACGGAGCAATTCAACAAATTAGTGAGCGAGCGAACTCACCCCCTTCGTAGACACTCTCGCCCAAGACTTGCAGCGCAATGACCCATTCCTCCAAGTTCTCCGCCTGTATCAGCCTGCACCCCGCCGGCGGACCCTTCTGCTGCAGTTCTGCGAGCTCCTTCTGCAGCCGTTTTGTTGCGATTCGCGACATCGAGCGGGAGAGGGGTGGGGAGCCGAAGGAGGAGGTGTGCGCGGGCGTAGGCGGTCAGAAGGGCGTGAGAACGGTTGTGTGGAGTCCAGCAGCGCTTCAGCGAGTCCAGTCAAGCGTGTTGGCCAGGTGAGATTGAGTGAGAGAGTTGGTTCGATGAAGCGGACAGGGCATCAACTCCCTCCGGGTGCTGCGTAGACAATAGGACAATTCCCAGTACACTCTCAAATAGCGCAATCCGACATTCCTGGCCCCAACAGAGCGAGTTGACCAGTCGACGCCTTGCCGATTCTTTCTCTCCGAGCGACTCTCCCTTCGTCCTCACACACCATGGCGTCTCCTGCTGCTGCTCGTACCGCCGTTGCTGGCACTGCACGCGCACTGTGCATCCGAGCCACTCCGGCCGCACTAACTGCGACCGCGGGCGCCCGCTCCTTCCATTCGACTCGCTCGTTCGCCGCCGCCTCTTCCTCGCTCGTCTCGACGTTGAGCAGGCCGCGGTTGGCTTCAGCGAGGTCTCCGGCAGCATGGCATCTCGCAGGTGCGCGCACTCCCTCCCTCAAGCCAGCGTGGCGTGCCCATTCGACCTCGGCTGACCTCATCTCGACTGTTCCGTTCGCGGATGGACAGGCTCGCAGCGCCGTACCATGTTCATCCAGACCGAGACGACGCCCAACACCGACTCGCTCAAGTTCATCCCCGGCCAGGCCGTGTCGCCTACGGGCACACACGAGTTCCTCGATGCCGGTGCCGCCGCTTCTTCCCCTCTCGCCGACCGCCTCTTCCACCTCCCCGACGTACGCTCCGTCTTCTTCGGACCCGACTTCATTTCGGTCAACAAGTCTGTGGATGCCAAGTGGAGCGAGTTGAAGCCCGAGATTTACTCGATCATCATGGAGCACTTTACGTCCGGCCGACCACTCTTCGAGGAGGGCAAGGAAAGCGGAGCGGAGGACACGCGGATTCTCGACACCGACACCGAGGTCGTCGCGATGATCAAGGAGTTGCTGGAGACGCGGGTTCGGCCGGCCATCATGGAGGACGGAGGAGACATCGAGTACCGAGGGTTCGACGAGGACTCGGGCGTCGTCAAGCTGAGCCTGAAGGGTAGTTGCAGGGGCTGCGAGAGCTCGGCGGTCACGCTCAAGAGCGGCATCGAGCGCATGCTCATGCACTACATCCCTGGTGCGTGACGCGAGATCTTTGCCCGGTTGCAGTCGCTCGAGCTGAGCGATTTTCTGTTCGTCTGTAACGTTTCGCGCGCTCAGAGGTCAAGGAGGTTGAGCAGGTGCGTTTGTCGACCGCCGACTCGTCGCTCCTCCTCGAAACTGATTTTCTCTCCTCCGTCTCCCGCAGGTCCTCGGTCCCGAAGAGGCGGTTGCGGAAGACGAGTTTGCCAAGTTTGAGGAGCGACTGCGCGCAGGCGGCAAGACTGTGCATGTGTAACCGGGTGCCCCTCGTCAAACGAATGTCGATATAGATCCCGCAACCTCCTGCAGCGCTCTCCCTCTTCTTCCGCGAGTTCTTCGAGAGTTGCACGAGTGCCTGCTCATCCCAGTGAATCCTAGAAAGCCCTTCATTGCCCCAGCCAATGAGTCTCGTTGCGAATCTTTTTCGCTCCGCTATCGCCGGCAGCCACTCGACCTCGTCCGCCTCGCTCTACTCGCTGGGAAAGGATGCTGCACGCCAGGAGACCGCTGCAGCGAGTCGCACACGCGCGCCTCTCGCGCTCGCTCGCCACGCACACCTCGTCGTACCCGCCGCCGCCTCCTCGCGACTTCAAGTCCATCACGCCGCCGTACCCTCACCTCCTCCGCCAGCTCGAGCAGGTCCGCAAGGTCCTCAACCGGCCACTCTCGCTCGCCGAGAAGATTGTCTACTCCCATCTCGTCAATGTCGAGGAGGGACTCGCGGGCGGAGACCCCATCCGCGGCGAGAAGCACTTGAAGCTCCGCCCAGACCGTGTCGCCTTGCAAGGTGCGTAGCGCTCGCTCTCTGTACTCCTCGAGAGCTGAATTAACCGTCGCACACCCGGGCAGATGCCTCCGCCCAGATGGCCATCCTCCAATTCTCGACTTGCGGCCGTGAAGCCACCGCCGTCCCCGTTTCGATCCACTGCGACCACCTGATCTCGGCGTACGAGGGCGCAGAGGCAGACTTGAAGGTGAGCGAGCGGTCCGGAGCTCAGCCGGTGGAGCTCGTCGCTCTTCCTTGCGGATCCTTGCGAGAGAACTTCGCTCACAGCCTGTGTTTCACCATGCCAGAGGTCCGTCATGTCGAACAAGGAGGTGTTTGACTTCCTTGAGTCGGCGGCGAAGAAGTACGGCATCGAGTTCTGGGGCCCGGGCAGTGGTATCATCCACCAGATTGTCCTCGAGAGTGAGTTTCGTCTCATCAGGCCACACTCTGCTCCCTTGTTGCGCCGGGGTGCGGCCTTAAGTTCTCGATCGGCGCTCATCAACAGAGTAGTCGAGCAGAGCTGACTCCGTCCCATTTTGCAGACTACTCGGCTCCCGGTCTCCTTATGCTCGGCTGCGACTCGCACACGCCCAACGCTGGCGGTCTCGGCGCGATTGCGATTGGTGTCGGAGGAGCTGACGCCGTCGACGCGATGACTGCGACGCCCTGGGAGCTCAAGGCGCCGAAGCTGATCGGTGTCGAGCTCAAGGGCGAGCTGTCGGGCTGGTGCTCGGCCAAGGACGTCATCCTCGAGGTCGTCGGCCGTCTCTCGGTTCGAGGAGGAACGGGCTCGATCATCGAGTACTACGGCGAAGGTGTTGAGCGCATGGGCGCGACCGGACTCGCCACCATCGCCAACATGGGTGCCGAGATGGGCGCTACGACTTCGACTTTCCCTTACTCTGACAACATGCGCCGCTACCTGCACGCGACGAACCGCGGACCGGTCGCGGACGAGGCGGACAAGGCGCAGGCCGCAGGGTTCCTCTCGCCCGACAAGGGCTGCGAGTACGATCAACACGTCTCGATCGACCTCTCGACGCTCGAGCCGAAGCTCAACGGACCTTTCACGCCTGACTTGAGTACTTCGCTGAGCAAGTTTGGCGGACTGGTCAAGGAGAAGGGGTGGAAGGACGAGTTGAGCGCGGCGTTGATCGGCTCGTGCACCAACTCGTCGTATGAGGATATGGCGCGCGCGGCGAGTATCGCGAGGCAGGCAAAGGCCAAGGGTCTCTCGGTCAAGAGCAGCTTCATGGTCACGCCCGGGTGCGTCCTCGTGCCTTTCTCCCTTCTCGTGCACGCGTCTCACCGTTGCGTCCCTCGCAGCTCTGAGCTCATCAACGCGACCATCGAGCGCGACGGCCTCAAGGCGGACCTCGAGGCTGTCGGCGGTCAGGTTCTTGCGAATGCTTGCGGACCCTGCATCGGTCAGTGGGAGCGCGAGGAGAAGAAGGGCGAGGAGAACGGTGGGTCGTCGCTCCGCTGCCTCGTCTTCCTATCGCTGAACGGCGTTGGCTGACGATCTTCATGATTGTTGACCTCCACAGCCATCCTCACCTCGTTCAACCGCAACTTCAAGGCTCGCAACGACGGCAACCGCTTGACGATGAACTTCCTTGCCTCCCCCGACATCGTGACCGCGATGGCCTTCTCCGGCAAGCTCTCGTTCGACCCGCGACACGACGAGCTACTCGACTCGGAGGGCAAGCCTTTCAAGTTTGACCCGCCGACTGGTGACAAGCTACCCCAGTCTGGCTTCACCGCCGGCAACACGACCTACCTCCCTCGCCCTACTCCTGAACCCGTCCCCTCCACTCCTCTCGCCATCTCTCCCACCTCGACCCGCCTCGAGCTCCTCGCACCCTTCGAGCCTCACTTCCCTCCCGAGGCTTTCGCCGACTCGTCTAAGAAGCTCGAGTTTGACGACTTGAGGTGCTTGTTGAGGATCAGGGGCAAGTGCACGACCGACGAGATCTCGGCGGCGGGCAAGTGGTTGAAGTACAAGGGTCACCTTTCGAACCTCGCGTACGTCGCGACCGTGTCCCGCCTCTTCCACGCCTTCGAGCATGGCCCGCTAATTCCTGTGCGTGGACGGCTCACAGCGAGAACACCTTCATCGGCGCGACGAACGACCAGACCGGCCGCGTCAACTCGGCGATAGACTTTGAGAGCGGCGAGGAGGGCACGATCCCGGAGGTTGCGAAGAAGTACAAGGCGCGAGGACAGCCTTGGATGATCGTCACCGATGTGCGTGGGCGCTCAGTACCTCCAGCGTCGCTCAAACACTGACAGCTTCGCCTGCCGCAGCACAACTACGGCGAAGGCTCGGCTCGCGAGCACGCGTCCTTGCAGCCCCGCTTCCTCAACTGCAAGGTCATCCTCGCCCGCTCGTTCGCCCGCATTCACCGTACGAACTTGACGAAGCAGGGTGTCCTCCCCCTCACCTTCGCCAACGATGCCGACTACTCGCTCATCGATGCCGGCGACGTCGTTTCGACTCGCGGCCTCGACGATCTCCTTCGAGGCAACCTCAATGCCGACGTCGACGTCGTCGTCAAGAAGGCTGACGGGTCGGAGAAGGTGATCAAGACGGTTCACGGGTTGTCGAAGGACCAGGTCGAGTGGATCCGCGAGGGCTCGGCGCTGAACCTCATCAAGCGCAAGGCTGCGGAGGAGAAGGCTGGGCAGGCTTGAGGCGTCTCGCACAACGGAGGAGAGGAGTGGATGGCGGTATACGGACGGATCTCTCGGAGGTTGCCTCGTCTTTCGACGGCTCTCCTCGGCTTCCGCACCCTGTTGTAGACTTCTAGCTTTGGTATACTTCTGCGTCTCGCATTCTGCAAAAGGAGCACTGCTCCAGTGTGTTCAGGCCGCTTCTCCTCCTGGTCGACTTTCGGAGAGGAGTTGGCGAGTGTGGTCGATCCTCGTCGTCCTGAAGCGTGGCATTGGCTGCCGGTGCTTGTGAAGCTGCTACGGACCTCGCTACGTCTCGCACAGTGAGTCTGGCGTTCTCTCGAGTCCTGTCCTCCCTCTCCCACAGCACTCCACCTCACCCGCCCATCTCTCCGCCGTCGCACACGCGCTGTGCCCCCTTACTGAACTCGAGGCTGTCCCAGAGCGCGTTCTAGAGCACAGGAGCTGAATGAGCGGATTCACCAGCACCCCTCTCGGCGACCAGGCCTCGATACTCTCCAACTCGACTCGCAGGATGGCAGGACCCTCCAGCTTCGCCGCCAGGCGCAAGGTCAAGGGCGTGCAGCTCACCATCATGGTCGTCGGTGCGTTCCTTCACGCGTTCGAACTGCCACAGCGGTGTCGGCACCCTGCGCCTCCCCCGCTCCTCTAGCTGACCTTGAACCGATTCTTCCGCGCGCATACAGGCCAGTCCGGCACCGGCCGCACGACTTTCGTGAACACGCTGTGCGAGCAGCCACTCATCCAGCACCAGCAGCCGGTTGCGCCGGAGGAGGCTCACCTCGAGTCGGGCATCCGCATCAACCCTGTCCAAGTCGGTGAGTGGATGAGCGTGTGGTCACGAAACCACCACGAGCTGACACCCTTACGATCCCACAGAGCTCGAGGAGGACGGCGTTCGCGTCTCGCTCACCGTCGTCGACACGCCTGGCTTTGGCGACCAGATTGACAACGAGTTCACGTGTGTCCCCTCCTGCTGCCGCAAAACAGACCCGAGCTGACGATCAGGATCTCACCAGCTTCAACGAGATCATGGGTTACCTCGAGCGGCAGTACGACGACATCCTTGCCGAGGAGAGCAGGATCAAGCGTAACCCTCGCTTCCGCGACAACCGCGTTCACGCTCTCCTCTACTTCATCACGCCTACCGGTCACGCGTGAGTCCGGCTTGTTGGCCTGAAGGGTAGTGGCGCGCTGACCACGATCATCGCCCAGCCTCCGCGAACTCGACATCGAGCTCATGCGCCGCCTCGCTCCTCGCGTCAATGTCATCCCCGTCATCGGCAAGGCCGATTCGCTCACCCCGAGCGAGTTGCACGACTTCAAGCGCCGCGTGATGGAGGACATCGAGTACTACAGCATCCCCATTTACAACTTCCCCTACGACGCCGAGGAGGACGACGAGGACACGATCCAGGAGAACAGCGAGCTCAGGGTGCGTACAGGAGCGCAAGCCGATTGCGCAGAGCTGACCAGTTGCGTAACGCAGGCGCTCATGCCTTTCGCCATCGTCGGATCCGAGGAGGAAGTCGAGGTTAACGGCCAGCCCGTCCGCGCGAGGCGGTATCCGTGGGGCATCGTCGAGGTCGACAACCCTCAGCACAGCGACTTCCAGCGCCTTCGTACCGCTCTTCTCCAGACCCACCTCCACGACGTCAAGGAGATCACGGTGCGGCGAGGCGATTTTTGGAGAGAGATGTTTGCAGCGCTGACTTCCGTTCTCCTCTTCCATCTCTGCACGCATACCTCCCCTCGCCGTTGGATTTGAACGACAGCACGGTACGTCAATTGGCGCCCACGAGCAAAGAGGAGCGGCACTGACTCGCCGCTTGTCTCACTTCCTCTCCTGCTCTCGATTCGCACGCATTCCGACTCGACACAGACTTCCTCTACGAGACGTTCCGATCTGAAAAGCTGTCTCGCAGCCTCGTCGGCGACTCAATGGGCGCCGGGTACGGAGCAGGCCAGGACGCGAGCGTCAACCCCGAGGACTTGGCGACGCAGAGCGTGCGCATCAAGGAGGAGCAGCTCAAACGCGAGGGTGCGTCCAAGTTCCCATACAGCACTGAGGCGACGAGACTGACCGATCGACCCTGCCTGCAAACAGAGGACAAGCTGCGCGAGCTCGAGCTCCGCACTCAGCGCGAACTTGCCGAGCGCAGGCAAGAGCTTCTCGCGAAGGAAGAGCTCCTCCGCTCGCTCGAGGCTCGCCTCGCCGACGCGCAGCACTCGAACTCGTCGACTCCGCTCCCTCCCTCTCAGCCTCAGTCGCCCATCCCGCAGCAAGGCCAGCCGCACCCCGTTCTCACGCCTCACGGTGGCGCACCGACCAACGGATTGCAGTAGGCGGTGCCTGCTCTAGCTTTGACCCATGTCTTGACGACTCGTCCGCCATCCTTTCTTGTCGATACCCTCCGTCCCCGCTTCCGACTCTCGTCTTGCCCTTCCCTCTCTTCCTCAGCCACGTTACCCCACCTTCGTTCGCTTCTTCACCCCGTCAGTTTTCAGCTTGTCAATCGCAGTTCACCTCATACGGCCTGGAGCAGAGAGAGACTGGTCTGGCGAGCTCGCCTTGGTTTCGCTTCTCCCGCTGCAGCTCTCTCCCGCTCCTTTCCCGAATGCACGAGATTGCTGTTCTTGGGAGCGCCTCGACTGGGCCCTCCCCGCCTGCTTCTCCCTCAAGATCCTCGAATCCGCCGGCCACGGCGAAGATCGAGTGACTCACTTACTGGGTGATCTTCGGGTCCTTCACCTTCATCGAGAGCCTCATCTCGGTCGTCGCATGGTGCGTAACGACCCAGAACCGTTGAAACAACCTTGGCGGACCGCTGACCTCCCGAATCTTCGCCTCCTTCCACACCTCGTTTTCGCTCGTTTGCGTTGCAGGTTCCCTTACTACTTCGTCGTCAAGTCCCTCTTCATCCTGTACCTCACCCTCCCCTCGACCCGCGGCGCCATCGTCGTCCACGACAAGCTCTTCAAGCCCCTGCTCGTCCAGCGCAAGACCCCCGCAACCTCGACCACCACGACAACCCCCGTCGCTACCGCCGTGCTGTGGTCCGGCTCCACTGCTTTGCGAGTTCTCGAAGAGCAATCGAAGGTCGCGGGCGCGGGAGCGAAGCGACCATTGCAACGCTCGCGACTACGCGTCCGGCCTCGTCTATTCGCTTGCCTTGCATGTCTCTGCTCACTCAGAGAGTAACCTTTGACGGACAACGGCGCATACCTGGTCACTACAACGCAGGGGGCTCTCATCCACCGTAGCGACTTGCGATGCCAGACTTGAATCTTACTATCGCCTCGCTCGTCTTTGGCTCACCTTGCGCCTTTCCCATGCGCGCATCGAATCACCTACGAGATCCAACAGCCGCTTTAGCCCGGGCCTTCGAGCAACGAGGCGATAAGGCGAACTGGCTCGAAAAGTGTGAAGGCGTTGCGGCGTCACCTCTTGACATCGCTGCGCCGTTCTGCGAGGCGCGGCAGGAGCCTTTTGAGCTACAGACGTCGATGGAAGCGCCCGAACGACGACAAGGGCATTCCAGCGAGCGAGCGCACTGGCTTGCCGGCGCTTAGGAAGGCCAAGTTTACCTGGCCAAGTTCGAGGCTTTCTGGCTCGACCTGCTTGATCTGGTAGTCCTTCTCTCGGTTTGCATCGGCTCACGACGATTGCACCCTGTCTTTTCGGCCAACGCAAATCGCGATACTCGCGGTGTGCGGCCGCCGAAGCTCCTTTTCCTCCTCCAGCGCTCTTCTCATCCACTCTCTTCGCTCTGCCAGACGATGCTCCGCTCGACGACTCTCGGAGTGCACGCTCTCGCCCGCCAGGCCCCCTCACACGTCGCGCGCGACACTGGCAAGAACATCGCTCGCCGACTTCACTCCTCCCGACCTCCGCGCACGACCCACTCGCTGGCCTCGGATGCGACTAAGGCGGCGCAGAACCCCTTCGGGAAGACCGCCAACTCGAACCGACGGATCGCCCTGGCCGCCGGCGCCGCTGTCGTCGCTGGAGGTGCACTTCTCGCCTCGTCAGGTTCTTCCGACGACACTCCCCTTATCCCTGCGCACCTGAACCCGAACGACCCTCTCTCCGCCCTCGACCCATCTGTCCTCGCACGCACGACCGCCCACCTGACCGCCGCCAACTTGTCCGACCTCGTTCGTCAATGGGTCGTCTACGCGGTTTCGGAGCAGTCGATGCTCGTCGAGATGGGACCGTGGATGCTCGGCAAGCTGCAGTGGGCGAACGACAACATCCCTCTCCTCGGCCCTGCCGTCTGGGCGGTCTTTGCCTTCGTGCGTCGACTTCCTTCGTTGCGAAGGGAGGAGGCTAACCTTTCGCATTCGCAGGGCATGGACCACACCTTTTACAAGGTCTTTGTCGGTGGCGAGTCTGTGCCAGGATGCGCAGAGACTGTCAAGCAGTATGCAGAGCGCGGCGTACGTATCGCTCCCTCGGCTCGTCGCGATACCCTTCGGCTAACGCTTTTCCTGCGCGATAGATTGGCGTGATGCTCAACTACAGCGCAGAAGCGCCTCTCGGGTCTGCCAAGTCGGGCGGAGGAATCGACCAGGCCGCGCTGAACGAGATCACGACCGCCGTCGCCGAGGCAGCTCGCCTCGCGCCTTCGCCCGCTCCCTCTGCTCCCGCCTCGTCTATCAAGCCCTCTCTCCTCGCCATCAAGCTCTCTGGGTTGATCTACGACGCCTCCATCCTCGCGCGCGCCTCGACGGCACTCACGAGCAGCACGACGGTCGCCCGAGGCGGCCGCCTTCCCTCGTCCATCCCCTTCCCCGACGCTCCCGAGCTCACAGCCGAGGACCACGAGCTCCTCGACAAGCTCTTTGACGGCCTGCGCAAGGTCGCGTCCGAAGCTCGCACGCACGGCGTCCGTCTCCTCGTCGACGCAGAGCAGAGTTGGTTCCAGCCTGCCATCGACCGCTTTTGCGACCTCCTCAGCGAGGAGTTCAATCGCTTCGACTCGCCCTCCGCCGCACCGATCGTCTACAACACCTACCAGTGCTACCGCCGCGACACGCCCGACAAGATCGCTGCCGCACTCGAGCACGCCGATGCGAACGGGTACGCATTCGGTGCCAAGCTCGTTCGCGGCGCGTACCAGGAGTCAGAGCGGAAGCGGCATCAGGGTACGCCGGCGTTTGAGGCGGGCGAGCCGTGCGTCGTGTGGGACTCGAAGGCCGAGACGGACAAGTGCTACGACGAGTGCGCCGCCTTGCTCGAAAAGCGTCTCGTCGAGAACCTCAAGAAGGAAGGGTCGTCAGCTGGCGTTGGCGTCTGTCTTGCGAGTCACAACGGGACGAGCATGAAGCGGTTCCTCGAGGCGTTGCGGGAAGACGGTCTTGCGAAGGAGATGGACGGCGGGCTCGAGGTCGACGAGCGGTTGCGCGGCCGCGTCGCTTTCGGCCAGCTCATGGGTGCGTTTGCCTTGACTCGCAATCGATGAGGACGCTCCGTGACTGACGAGACTCGACCGCACGTTGCAGGCATGTCCGACAACCTGACCATCACGCTCGTCAACCTCCTCCGCCCTCCGCCGTCCTCCGCAGACCCCTCCCTCCTCCCTCTCGTCGTCAAATACACCCCCTACGCAAACCTCGAACAAGGCCTGCCGTACCTCATCCGCCGGGCAAACGAGAACCAGAGTATCCTCAAGGGGGACCCGACGAGCGGGCGTGGCGGAGCGAGGGAGGAAAGGAGGGCGGTCGCGAAGGAGATTCGAAGGAGGATGGGGTTGTCGTTCTGAGTGTGCCCGTGCTGTGCGCTGTGCGTTCGTGTCGGATCTGAAGTTTGCTCTCCCCTTGTCATTGTATTACTTGCATGCCTGCCTCGCTTCACGTAGATCCTCTTGCATCTCTCCTATCTAGACCTGTACTGTACTCCAGCTTGCCCATCTCCAGCGGGCATCTCTCGAAGCCAAGCAGTGAGCGCGGCGAAGTGAGGGAAGAACTGCTTTAGTGTCATTCGCGGAAGGGAGAATCGACAAGAGGAGGAGGTTGTAGGGGTAAAGAAACGGCACTATGTAGTGTGAGGAGGGCGAGGGCGGAGCACGGGAAAGGTCGGAAAGAGCAGAGGGTAGGTGTGTGTCCGAGACGAGGGGGTGATTCGTCCGTATGAGGCGAGAGCCTATCGGCTACAATGACGAGCGAGAGGGGGGAGATTTACTGAGCGGCAGCGACGGGGGTGGTCGTGGTGGTCGAGGTAGCGGGGGTCTTGCGCTGGGTGAGGAGGGGCTTGAAGAGCTTGTCGTGGACGACGATGGCGCCGCGGGTCGAGGGGAGGGTGAGGTACAGGATGAAAAGGGACTTGACGACGTAGTAGTAAGGGAACCTGCGACAGAAACGGGCGCAACGGGAGTGCAAGCGGAGGAGAGAGTCCGGGAGGGTCAGCGGTCGCCCAAGGTCGCTTCGACGGTTCTGAGACGGTACGTACCATGCGACGACCGAAATGAGGCTCTCGATGAAGGTGAAGGACCCGAAGATCACCCAGTAGGTGAGCCACTGGACATCGTCGTCATGGCCGGGGGACTCGAGAGCCTTGAGGGAGAAGTAGGCGGGGAGGGCCCAGCCGAGGAGGTTCGAGAGGAAGCCGGCAAAGATGTTGAAGAAGATGAAGGTGGAGAAGAGGGCGCCGACACCGAGGACGGCGTACGCCTTGGGGATGGAAGTCTGCGCCTCGAGCCTGTTGAGGGTCTGCGGGCAAATGGAGGTCAGCTCGGGATCTCCGAATGCACACGCTGCGCACGCACAGGGTACTTCGAGAGCTGTGGGAAGGGCAGAGACAGTCAGCAACGAGTTTCCAAGCGAGACGAGGCGATGCGAGCTGGGCATCCTTTTGATGACGAGCGACTGACCTCCTTGTCAACCTGCGAGATGTAGTAGTCGAACTTTTGCTGGGCGGTTGCCATTGTTGCTGAGCTGAAGCTGTTGCTGGTCAAGGAGGAAGAGCGGTGCGCGGTGGACGAGACGAGCGACAGCCGCAGTCGATGACGAGAGAGGGGACGAGACGACGAGAGGGGGACAGGATAAGCGATCTTTTCCCGCGCGACAACGGGACTGCTTGAACCCGTCCAGCTCCGTCCACAGCCTGTACGACTCCTCAGCTACCCTGTGCACCAGGTCCCACCCGCGCGCGCGGTGTGTGTGCGGTGGTTGAGCGAGGCGGGGAGAGGCGGGTTCGGGGAGGTCGGGGAGGCCAGCGCGAGACTCACGGGTTGGACTGCAAGGACGTAGATGTCAGCAGGAGCCTCTGGATAGTCTTGCTGGGTGCACTCACTGTGTTTGCGGTGCGGGTGAGCGAGTCGTGTGCGAGGGCGTGGGACAAGATGCGAGTGGCCCGCCTCGACGACGACGACGCATCGTCATCCTCTCATTCGGGCGCTGTGGAGCACTGCCAGGACTGCGTACGACTGGCGTCGTGCTGCTGCAACCACGCAGACCTCTGCGCAAGTCCAGCGAAGCGGGGAACCTCCTCGTCATTCACGTGCATGAGCGCATGAGCAACAAACTGTCCCTTCGAGCGTACTGAAAGCTACACGGTGTCCTAGTGCTACACGAGACTCCCATCCACCAACATCCGTCACACCGCGCCGTACCCAACCAGCGATGGCCGCCCGTCCTCTTCCTTCGGCCGCCTACTCCGCTCAAACCCGACGAGCGCCGTCCTGAGCGCCCTTTTCGCCGCCTCGACGAGATGCTTGAGCTTGTATACGAGCCAGTCGAGGCGGAAGTACCGACCCGGAGCGGGACCGAAGCGGACGTCCGCTTCTGTCTTGAGCGTCGGTTCGGGACGGGGTTGGCGGCGAGGTTGGCGGCGGTGAGAGCGGGACGCGGCGTCGTCTCCTTCGTCTGCGGACGATCCGTGAGCGAGAGGCGAAGGTCGTCGACGCTGATGCTGCTGCTGGCGGAGGACGTCCACCGCTCCGCCTGCCAGCGACGGCGAAGGCCTCGCCGACCCTCTCCCGCCCACTCCAAGCGCCAACAAACTTCCCAGCTTGTCCCACACCGAAGCGTTGTGCTCTTCCTCGTCCTGCGCCGACTCAGCACGTCGTCGCTGCGCCTCTTTCTGCCTTTTGCGCGCCTCCCACCGCGCCTTCTTCAGCCTCTGCTGCTCCACCAACTCGCGGTACTCGAGTCTTCGAGGCTCGTCGTCCGCGACTGGATCGACGTACTCCTCATCGTCATCGCTGTCCTCCATCTCATCATCCGGAAAGCGTCCGCCGTTGCGCAAAAATTCCTGGAAAGACAGGCTGCTGCCCGACCTTGTGCGACGGAGAGCGCCTACACCGGCTGGGCGGACCCACATCGGGTTTGGGCAATGGTTCGAAGGTGGTTGGAGTGGGGCGTAGATGGACGAGCACGGTGAGGAGGAGCGGGATGCGCCGTAGGAGGTGGGAGAGCTGGAGTAGGGAAAAGGCGAGTGGACGTGCGCGAAGGAGGAGGTGCTGAGGAGAGAGGAGGACATCGATGCTCGTCGTGAGCGAGGAGGAGCGGGAGACGTCGAGCGAGAGGGCGGAAGAGACGGTGTGACAGCCTGAACGAGCAAGTCGGACGGTGCGGAAATGGGTCGTGGCTGAGCAGAGAGGAGGGAGGTTCGTTCGGTGGCGGCTGGGGCTGGTGCAGAGTGGTCGGCGTGTCTGTGCCGGTGTGTGCGAGAAGAAGAGCGAATCCCGCTCGAGATGCGGACAGACTGGTTGAAGCTGATTCGGGAGGAAGGGGCGCGAGGGACGAGCTGCGACGTCGAGGCGATCGGATCATCGTCAATGGCGTTTGGAGGGAGCATCTCGCCTGCTACCCGGTGCGTCGAGTCGAGTACTCCCGGCTCTTGCGCCGCCGACAGCAGCGGTCGTCCCTCCTCTTCCGCCTCACTCAGCGCCTCCCGATCTTCCTCCTCGCCTTCGCCGGCCGTAAAGGCTTCTTCGACGTCGCTCAGGTCGTCCGGCGGATCAAAGGAGCGAGGATGAGAGACGTAGCCCGAGTCGGAGGACGAGGGATGTTGGCGAAGTTGGCGCAACTTCGACTCTGCGGGAGCAGCGTGAGCTCAATTGAGGAGATAGAGAGCAAAAACACACACCAAGACGCTCGACATGCTCCTCACTGTCCGTCTTGATCTCCCACACCACCTTTCCCTCGTCCCCACCCCGACCATCCGATCCTCCCGTCCCAGCTCTCTCCAGCCCGCTCGACCGTATGGAAGGCTTGGGAGCTGGCCCGTCGTCGCTGGAGAACCTCTGCGGGAAGCGCGGCGGAGGCGGCGCGAGCAGCGGGACTGCCATCGCCTCTTGCTGGGCGGGTCGGAGGCGACCGAAGTCGTGCGAGCGAGGCTGGCGAAAGAAAGGGCGAGTCTAGTGTGCGGAGAGAACCATTCTGACGGACCAAGCCGGCGAAGCAAGCGGGAGGCGGGAACGGTCGAAGGCGAAGAGACGAATGTCAATCACGCGAGTTCGGAGACATCGATACAAGCACGATGATTTGCAGAGAGATGCAGACAGACAAACACAGCTACTACGAACCCCGTCTAGAGCCAAGAGCACCGCTCAATCCCGCCTGCTCGAACTGCGCCCCCGCTCTTCCTCCTCGGTCGCAACAACCTGTGCCCGTGCCTCGTTCGGCGCATGCCCCTCCGGCGCCGTTCCATCAACAACAGCCTCATAAGTAGGCGGCGTCTCGCCCGCAGGAGTCGTCTCGCCCGAGATAAGCCGAGCAAAGAGAAGGTTCTGCTCGAGACTCGCAACGGGCGGACCGGACGAGTGCGAGCGACCGGTCGACGAGCTGCCGCCGACGTTGATGTGCAAGCCATGATGCCGATTACCGTGGTCGGCGCCGCATGTATGTGTCGGGGTGCGAGCCGTGATGGTGTTGCGACGTGGGCGAGTCGAGCCAGAGAGGGAGGAGGTCGCGTCGGTGTAGGCGGGCAGGACGTTCTGCGACAAGTGACACGACAGCATGACGGCGCCAGCCTCGACGACAATGTCCCAGAGCTGCGAAGGGGGCATCAGCGACGGTTTCCAGAGGAGAAACTTTGCTCGCTCACCTTGCGGTTGCCCTTCGAGTCGAGGTACTCGTCGTCGCCTCGCTCGACACGCAGCATGATCTTGAGCGTGTGAGTGATCGAGATGTTGCTCTTCTCGTGGTTCGTGCTGACGTTGAGCTTCGTCGAGCAGTCGGGAAGCTGGAGCGTGCCGTCAAGGTGCCACGGGCCGATCGGATCCAGCAGCGACGGCGTTTCGTCTGCGTTGGCAACAATCAGCGTGAGCAACTTCAGAGGTACTCGCGGGGCTTACCGCTGGACGAGCTCGTGTTGATGAAGAAGTCCTTGAGGGGGTGGTTCGCAAGGACGTTCGGGTCGTCCGACAAGATCGGCAAGAGCGGCTCCTTCGGATCCTTGTTCTCGATACGCAAGAGCTGGAAGCGCTTCGGCGTCTCGTGCCGCGTGAGCTTGCGGCCGGAGGAGACTGCGAGCGATGGAGGTCAGTCTCATCGTGCGTCGCTCGTAAGACCGGCACTCACCTGAAGCAAAGTAGGACGTCTTCTGCTCGAGCTGGGCGGTGATGCGGTACAACTTGATCTTGGCGAGCGGGTTTAGCCGGATGCTGACCGGGATCTGGCCGCCGATGGGGAAGCTCTGTAGCGAGACGAGAGGTCAGTGGTGGAAAGTCACGATGTACTTCGGCGTACGCACCTTGCCGCTCAGCGCAACGTGATACTTGACCTGCGTCTCCCAGAACCTCTCGACGACGATACTCTCGCTTTCCTCCGTGTCCTCCTCGCCCAGCGTCGTGACGAGCGTCACGTCGGTCGACGACGTCAAGTTCGTCGTCAGGGCGCCGGCGCGGTGCACTGTCGCCTTGAGCGTGTAGTGGACATGTCCGAACTCGCAGTCCAGTGTCGGCGGCAAGCTGGCGGGAACCGGGATGGAGATCGGGTAGGTATACGTTCCCGCTCGGAACTCCTTCCAACCGTCTCCGACAGCGAGGACATCACTGTCCCGGTGCCCTTCGTCGTCGCTGCCGTCCCGCTCGGCATTGTGATGGTGGTGATGGCCCGCCACAAGCGCATCTCGCAGCGCCTTCAAAGCAGTCTTGCGACCGCGAGACTGACTGCGCATCCTCGAACCGCCGCGCTGGGTATCGGGACTCGCGTCTCGTCGAGTAGTCGAGGCGACCGACTCGTCTCGCTGCATGTCACGAGCGCGACTCGAGCTCTTGTGTCGGAAGACATCCGTAACGCCACTCAGGCTGAACCGCGCACCGCGAGACGCCGAGCGGGCCGAGCTGCTGCTGCTGCCGGTGCTCTTGAGAGCGCTGGGAAGGGCGGTCGGTCGGTCGGAAGAGGAGACGCGGCGCGCAGTTGCGTTCGATGAAGTCGATGCACGGCGACCTCGCTCGGAAGAGGCGGAAGGTGCGGGTGGCTGTCGAGTCGAGGACTTGGGCTGGAAAGTCATGCCAGACACGCCGTTTGTGACGACGTCGAGACTGCCGGCTTCGTCCTCGCCCAGCTGCTCGATTCCCGCCATCAAGTTCCGGCTGCGGGTTGCTGGCCGTCCGCGGTGAATACTCGAGGCGGCCGTGCCGGGAACAGGCGCACTGTTCCATCCTGTGCCGTTGATCTCGGAGTCTGACGACTGCGAAGCGGCTGTCGAGGCGCCCGAAGAAGCGTGGCGATCGAGGTGCGGACGATCCGTCTCGTCCGAGTGCGTCGAGAGACTCGAGCCCGATTCGTGCGAGAGTCGACTTGCGCCAGTCGAGGTGCGGTTCAAGCGGAGGTCGTGGTTCGAAGTCGAGGGTGAAATGATAGGGTTGGCGGTGGCGAGAGGCGAGCGGGACGGAGTCGGCGAGCGGTCGAACTGTCGCGACGAGTTGCGGAAGGCGAGTTGAGCGGGTGAACCCAGGTCGAGCGTGTCGACCGACAGGTTTGGCGCATGTGGCAGGTGCATCGGCGAGCCAGGCTGCGATTCGACTGCCACCTCGTAGGCCGGTGCAGCTTCGCCTGGCTGGATTGGCGGGACCAATCCGTTGACCGACTCTTCCGATGCGATGCGCGAGAGGTTCGGTGCACGGGAGACTTCGCCAACGCTGATAGTGGACGTGACGGGTGAAGGCTGCTGGCGGAAGAGGCTGTTTGGCGGGTACGAGCGGCCGTGACTGAGCTCACGACCGGGAGCGACGCTGGCCGCACGGCGCGAAGACCGGCCTCGCGGCTCTTCGCCATGGTCGCCCGAGCCGGGACCGATGGAGGCTGCACGGCGGTTCATGGAGGAAGAGGCGGCAGAGAAGAAGGTATTGGTGACATTGATGAGGAGGTTCTCCTCCATCACGTCGAGTCGGCGAGGGCCAATTCCTGCGAGGAGAATGCATCAGCACGACGACAGAGTTCTCTATTAGATGAGAGCGAATGCACCCTCGGGCCAGTCCGTTCGCGCAACACCCTTGAACCGCACGCTGATCTCCTTCACCCGCGTCGGCTTGCTAAGGTGGACGGTCAAGAGACCCCTCAGCATCGCAGGAGGCGGCTCGTCAAGAGCCTCGTGCTCCTGCTGTTCCCGCAACCGAATCTGCGCCTCCGTCATCTCCCTCACGAGACTCCCGCTTCGTCCCCGGCTGATTCCCTCGCCGGGTCGCGGCTCCGCAGGGCCGGTTGGTGGCGGCGGATCAACGCGCCTCGTCCGACTCGAGCTACGCCCTCGGCTGTTTGGCGGGACAAAGTCGTCTCCTTGCGGGATCGCGGCACGACTGAGCGGCGGAGCAGGCGAAGCTGCCCTCGACCCAGGTCGCGAGAGGGACGCCGCGCGCGAGTTGGAGAACAGGCGGGCTGGGGAGTGATTGCGAGATTCGGCGGGCGAAGTAGCTGCCGTTTCAGTTCCATTCCCTGCCGCTGCGTTCGCTGCCCGCGCCGTCGCTCGCCGTTGTCGCTGTCGTGCCCGCTCGTAGTCGAGACCGCCGACGAGAAAGACGACGGGTTCCGTCAGTCGTAGGCTTGCGCTGGACATGGCTGTTCAGTATTCGTCGGGGAAAAGGGTGAAGGCGGGGAAGGGATGGAGCCGGGATGAAGAGGGGTCGAAAGACAGAGCGCGGGTTGCTCGGGTGGGCCGGTAGCGATGTATGGCAATGCGAAAAAGGCTGTACGAGTGAAATAGTCAGCCTTCAACGCGATGTGAGCGCGGCGGCATCCCTCGACGAGGAGGTCCGGGGTCGACAGCTGGACGGTGCGCACCTGCGCGAGCGAGAGTCGCGCGGGTCCCAGCAGATGTCGCAGTCCTCGCACACCAAATTCGTCCTCACAACGGCTGTCCACTGCGAACGCGACCCGCTGTTGTGCGCGAAGAGCGGACGAAGGGCGATCGAGGCTGGTTGCACCTCGTGGCGGGCTGCGAGGGCGATGGCGCGGTGCAGACGGGTGTACTGGACTGCTGAAGCCTATCGAAACAGCTTCCGCGGGCGTTCGAGCAGTTTAGCGAGGCGAGCGCGAGTGGTCGAGGGCAAGCCCGGCTTCCGACGGGAACGAGCCGCGCCAAGCTGGCAACGACGGCGAGCGTGACTCTTGTTCCGGCCAAGGTGCACAGTACAAGCCTTGCATTGCTCAGTAATACTCGTCGTCGTGGTCGTCGCCGCGCAAGCCATCGTCGTCGACAACGTACGGCGCATCCTCGCCCTCCTCGAGGTCTTCCAGGTCTACCTCGTCCTCCGCACGCTCTACCCGCCCGCCCTGCGCCAAGTACGCCGCTCGTGTACCCCTGATGACGCCCAAGTCCCACCCAAACCGCTCCATCGTGACTGCCGCCAAGGCATCCCATCGCTTGACGACCTCTTTCCACACGCCTGCTGTTCCTGGCTCCTTCTCGCCGATGGCAGTCCAGTGCGGGAGAGAGTCGGAGAGAGCTTGGGAGAGGGCGGCGAGCGAGTCGAGGAGGTCGCGCTCGAGCGAGGGAAGCTGGGTCGCGAAAAAGTCGGCTTCGAGGAACTGGATTTGGGCGAGGAAGAGGGACAGGAACGAGGCGAAGAGGGGCAGAGACGCTGACGAGAGTAGTGGTGAGGGCAGAGAGGCAGAGGATGGGCGCGAAGAGGGCGGCTGGGCGAGCGTTGCTGAGCGGCAGATGAGCGCAAAGAGGGCCTTGTAGGCGGTTAGGGAGGAGAAGTTGTGCAGGAGGGCGAAGAGGATGAAGGCGAGTTGGAGTTCGCCGAGAAGCTCCTTCGGGTCTGTCCGTGAGGAAGGTCAGCGAGACAATTCGTCAGTGTGGGCGAACGAACGCACCGTCTCCAAGCTGCTCGCGCACGACGTGACTCAGCTGCCAGCTCTTGTCCCGACTCCACCGTGTCAACGCTTCGCCGACAGCACCCTCGGGCCAGCTACGCTTGACGTCGAACTTGACAAACTCGAGCAAGACGGGCTCATTCGAGACGCCGTTTCCTTCCTCGTCCTCGTCGATTACCACACGCACTTCTGGCTCCTCCTCACGCGCCTTGCCCCATGTCCGCTTGCCCGACGTCGCGCCTGCTGCGCCGCGCTCATCGAGCGTGCTGCCCATGAGAGCGTCGACGAGCCCGCAGCCGTGTTCGTCCAACCCGACGACCCTCGCCAGCGTCTCCTCCGTCACGAAACTCGTCAAGCCAGCCCAATGCGCCGCAACATCGTCCTGCGGGTACGCAGCAAGCGACTTATCAAGGCTCTTGAGGTATTCCTCGGAGACGACGGTCTCCTCCCTCCCCTCCTTCGTATTCCTCCGTCTCTTCCTCGGCGCCTGCCCCAGCGCATCCCGCTTCAGCTCTTCCTGAACGTTGTCCCACTCTTCTACGACTGTCTCGGCGTCGCGATAGAAGCGGAGGATGCCATGCCGAGTTGCGACGCCTTGCGAGGAGGGGCCTGGGAGGTGGGCTTGTTGTGTGGCGGACGGGGCGGCGGAGAAGACGAAGAAGTGCAAGCCGGGAGGGAGGAGCTTGACGCCCTGCGTCGCTCAAAGCGTCAGTAGAGAGTCTTCCGCCTGGTGAGGACGAGCGACGAACCGAGAACTTGTCGACTGTCCACAGCCGGCCGTCGATGCCAAAGTCGGATCCGCGAGGCAGAGGGAGAATGAAGAAGCCTAGACGAGCGAACTTGGCTTGCGCGGCAGCCTGTGCTGGATCCATTGTGAGCGGTTGATGGACGAGGGAGGCGAGGTCGACTCTTAACCTTGTACCGCACCATCACTCGCGCTGGACGGCTCGCTGAGATGCTGGGCTGAGCTAATGGGCTGTCTTTGATCACGTCACGCGCTTGCGGCCCGCTCCCACACCTTTCTCGTCTCTCCACCCCGACTTGCGACTCTCATCAGTCGAGGGGCGGCCCGACGGATGACGGCGCTACGGGGCTGTCGAGGTGGCATGAGCAGATCTGAACAGGGTTTTCGCTGCGCTGTGAAGGTGGACAGCCCCACCGACGCTGGCTGCGGGACCGGGGAGTCGAATGATTCTGCGACGGCCTTCTCCCTGCAGCTCTGCGCAAGGCATGCGCTGACCCAATCAGAACACGCTACTGTTCGATGATTTGCCTCTTGATCCAGCTGCCGGCACCGAAGGTCGCCTGAGCCGTTCTCTCTCACGCCTGACTTCGCTTCGGCCGCTCAATGCCTCGTCGACACCGCTCCAGCTCTTCCGCTCACAGCTCTGGTTCTATCTGATACTCCGCCGACACTCTCACGGTCGTGACAACACGGCAATAGTAGCTTGGAGGGCCGGGTGGCTGACCAGAAGGCGATTCGAGACGTGCGAGAGGTAGAACCGGGCCCCCTTTTCTTTGCGCCGCGCAATACAGTACCTAACAAGCATCGAAACCTACGAAAGAGAGGGGAAGCGCTCACATCGAGGCGCTCATACCACTCGTGCGATTGCCGACTCGAGCGACACACCGCGCGGACGTGCCGCCGGCCCCTCTTGCCTCCTCGCCCCACTCTTCTCGTCTTGCTACGGCTTGAGCATACTTGCAAGCTCCCTCGCACTCGCACAGCATCGACCCAACCTACCCAGCAACCCCCGCACAGCGTCCGTCTCCCGCTTGTCCTCCATCTCCTCCCTCCCCACATCTCCGCTATCGCAGCCTATCCGAGGCGTCGCGCGAGCTGACGAGCCTCCCAATCCAGCAGGCGAATCATGGGCAACTCAGCGTCGACTCCCGCGCCTCAGCCTACACTCTCGGAGAAGCACGCTTCGAGCACACGCGCCTCGTTCCCCTCCTCGGCCGCCGACCTCCTCTCCCAACTCTCCCTTCGCGGGTCCGCCGCTTCTCGCGCCTCGGCCAAGGTCACGTCTGAGAACCTCGCAGCCTGGGAGGGCGACTTTGCGTCGTCGCCGAAGCACAGGCTCGCTTCGACTGTCCTATCGAAGGCCGCTTTGACGGACTCGCTGGTCAGGAGGGACGCCCAGCGCGACACGCAGCAGTTCTTCAACGTCAAGGTGAACGAGGGCGGTCTGCCAATCACGAACCAGAAATCTAGCGGGCGATGCTGGCTGTTTTCAGCGACGAACTTGTTGCGCATCGCATTGGCGCGCAAGCTCGACCTCGACGACTTCCAGTTCAGCCAGTCGTACCTGTTCTTCTGGGACTCGCTCAGCAAGGCCAACTACTTCCTCGAGCAAATGCTGGACCTTGCCGACTCGCCGCTCGACGATCGCGTCGTCCAACACCTGATGACCATGCCGGAGAACGACGGCGGCCAGTGGTCGATGCTCGACTCGCTCATTACAACGTTCGGCCTCGTCCCTCAGGTGGTCTACCCCGAGTCTTTCAACAGCTCGAACACGGGCAAACTCGATGCGCTGCTCGCCTCGCCTGTCTACCTCGTCCTGCTGCTTGACCGTGCCTCTCTCTCTCTCGCCAATGTCAACAAGGATTTCGCGCAACACAAACTGTTCGATCGCAACCTACACTATCTGCGTCTGTTCGAGGGCCCAGCGAGTCGAGGGAGAAAGGTACATTCGAGGAGGCGAAGTAGCGTGAGCAGGCTGAAGTTGAGCAGATCGAGAGCGAATCAGAGGGAAGGGCAGACTGCTCATACTGCTCCGCCTCATTTCCGCCGCTTTGTAGGCGCGCCCTTGCCGGCGCTCAGCCTGGTCGAATCCGGATCTAAGGAAAAAGAGAGTGTGAGCTTGGTAGGAGAGCCGCGTGGTGAGCCGGAGAAACAGGGCAGGCGCACCGGACGAACGTGACCTCTTCTCCCGCTTCGTGTCCCGTCCCTCCTGCGCCTCCTCCGACTCCCGCTGGCGCTTGAGGCGATTCTCCTTGCGTTTGAGCAACCTCTGACGGGTCTTCTCCAGCTCTTCGTGCGACGGCAGGACGCCGTTGTTCCGTCGCGCGAACGCGCAGCAGTTTTCGCAGCAGCGGTTGTCCCCAAGTCGACGATAGACGATCTTCTTGCCGAACTGCGAGAGCAAGAGGAGCTGAGTGAGTGTCGAGTGAGCGGAGGTGAGAAGACGCGCCAACTCTTCGTGCCCATGCCCAGTCATCAGGCAATGGAAACACTCGTCCTTCCACCGCTCAGGGCTCTGCTCTGCCCTCCGTCGGGCAATCGTTGCGCGTCCTTTCTTCGACGCGACGCTCAACCCCTCCGCACCCATCGTCTGGCTTCGCTTCTTCGTCGCAGCGCTCCTTCGCTCCGCACCCATCGTCTCCTTCCCCTTCTTTATCGACGCGCTCAACCCCTCCGGACCCATTGTCTCACATCGCTTCTTCGCTGCCGCGCTCCTTCGCTCCGCACCCATCGTCTCCTTCCCCTTCCTAATCGCCGCGCTCCTTCGCTCCGGTCCCATCGTCTCCTTCCCCTTCTTCGCCGCCGCGCTCCTTCGCTCTGGTCCCATCGTCTCAATTCGCTTCTTCGCTGCCGCGCTCCTCCCCTCCGGTCCCCTCGTCTGGTTCGCCTTCTTCACCGCCGCGCTCCTCCCCTCCGGCCCCTTCGTCTGGTTCCCCTTCTTAATCGCCGCGCTCCTTCGCTCCGGTCCCATCGTCTCCTTTCGCTTCTTCGCCGCCGCGCTCCTTCGCTCCGGTCCCATTGTCTCCTTCCCCTTCCTACTCGCCGCGCTCCTTCGCTCCGCACCCATCGTCTCCTTCCCCTTCTTCGCCGCCGCGCGCATTCGCTCCGCACCCATCGTCTGGCTTCGCTTCTTCGTCGCAGCGCTCCTTCGCTCCGCACCCATCGTCTCCTTCCCCTTCTTTATCGACGCGCTCAACCCCTCCGGACCCATTGTCTCACATCGCTTCTTCGCTGCCGCGCTCCTTCGCTCCGCACCCATCGTCTCCCTTCCCTTCTTCGTCGCAGCGCTCCTTCCCTCCGGCCCCATTGTCTCACTTCGCTTCTTCGCCGCCGCGCGCATTCGCTCCGCACCCATCGTCTCCTTCCCCTTCCTAATC
>NW_015622969.1:263295-265676 GCF_000320785.1 Rhodotorula toruloides NP11
ATCGCCGCGCTCCTCCCCTCCGGCCCCTGCGTCTGGTGCCCCTTCTTAACCGCCGCGCTCCTTCGCTCCGGTCCCATCGTCTCCTTCCCCTTCCTAATCGCCGCGCTCCTTCGCTCCGCGCCCATCGTCTCCTTCCCCTTCCTAATCGCCGCGCTCCTTCGCTCCGGTCCCATCGTCTCCTTCCCCTTCTTTGCCGCCGCGCTCCTTCCCTCCGGCCCCTTCGTCTGGTTCCCCTTCCTACTCGCCGCGCTTCTTCCCTCCGGCCCCTTCGTCGCGCTCGCGCGCTCGTTGCGACGACGGCACAGGAACTGCAAGATGCTGTGCGTGTCGGATCGCGGGTTCGAGTCGAGGTGGAGGCTGACGAGGGCTGGAGAGAGTGTTGCGGTCTGAGGATCCAGGTCGCCGAATATGTCGGGATGAAGCCGGAGTGCGTAGTTGCGGATGCTGTTGTCGAGCTCTCCCCAGGTGCGTGGACGGCCGTCCTGCTTCTCGGCACCTCGAGCCATCGAGAGCCGAAACTCGGCTGGGGAACCTCGACGACCAGTTTGGCGGACTGCACGACGACGACGTCGACCATACTCGGGCAGCCTCCACCCGTTGTGAGCCTGGATTTGGGCGAGAGACGCTCCGATGGCGTTGGCAAACTGCGAGACCGAGGATTGTCCGTCGAGCTCCAGCGTCTTGCACAACTCAAGCTCCTCCAGGCAGCACGATGACCGGCCCTGAAGGGCCGAGAGCGAGTTGTAGATCTCGAAGACGCGGCGGAGCGGCTTGTCGAGGGCTGCAGGCGGTGGCGAGGTGGGCGGCTCAGTCGGGACGGACGTCAAAGAAGAGAGCGACGAGGTGCTGGCGCGACGGCGCAGATGCGACGATGTGGCTCGATCAACCTGGACGTCGTTCGTCGCATCCTTAGCGCCTTGCACTGCGTCGAGGCTTGCTGTCGTATTGTCACCGTCGGGCGATCGCGTCGAAGCGTCGGCGGCAGCGAGGTCGGCGGCAGCAGCGAGGTCGGCGGCAGCAAGGTCGGCGGCAGTGAGCTGGATCGCCAGCTGAGCCGTCAGGATACCACGGACTTTCGGCGATGTCGTTCCGCCGAGATACGTGAAGTGCCGCGCGGGGTATGCCGTTGCCGGGTAGCCCCAGGCGTTGATGACGACGGCCTGCTTGTCGACAAGCCTATTGGCGGTGTTCGTCGCGTGCACGACGAACTGCGCGACGTGGCCGAGGGGGAAGATGTGTCGGAAGCGAATGCGGTGTGAGGCGTAGATCGAGCTGTAGAAGACTGGAAGGGAAGCATTAACTCCTCAAACTTCGAAGGTGAGGCAAGCGAACTCGACGCACTGTCGGAGAGCAACCGCAGAGCTTCAAGTTGAGGGCGTTCGTAACCAACCCTATCGATCGGCTCCATCCTCGTGCGCGAGCGGTGAAGATTGCGCAGGACCGGGCCGACACAGTCCCGAGCAGCGTCCTGTATTGATCTCTGCAAGTCAACAACGGGGTGAGCGAGCGGGAAAACGAGAGAACGTACATCCGCTCCGGCTGGACGCCCGCCGCAGACACCGCAATCCTTCACCGCTTCCATCGCGCCGTGCGCCGCTCGACTCGTCCGGTCGTTGCCAGCCCACATGCCGGTCCGCGCGTCCTTCTCGTACAGCTCCGGACCGCCATAATGGATGCACTGCATGTAGAAGTGCGGGCCAGCGTCGACGGGCGAAAAGTCGCCTTTCGCAGCCTTCGCCGTCTGCGAGTCGATCAGGCCGGCGAAGTGGAGGAGCAAGCCGTCGTAAGGGAGGCCTATGAGGAGGGCGGTCGGATCGAGGGCGATGATGGTCGCATCGTCTTGAGACATGGGTCGGCGGTCGAGATCAGCGGGAGGGCGAATGAAGTCCTCGTCGTCGGACGGAGAAGGAGCCGCCTTGTCCTTTCCCTTCTTGCGCGACGAGACGGACGCATTGCCCTTCCCCTCGTCCTGCTGACCCCGCCTTCTCCGCTTGACGGTGTTGCGGAGACGCTGACCCTCGGCAGCGAGCAGGAGCTCGTCGCGCTCGAGCGGCGTCAAGCCGACCGCATCCTCGTGCTTGGGCGAAGCGAGCGCCGCAAAGACGGCCGCTTCGACACCTCGCGGATCCAGCTTCTCCTTGATCGCAGCGACGGCGACATCCCTGACGAGCGAGACGCGCCTCTCACCGCGGGTCGGGTGCATCAGGAACTTGTCGAGCGGTGGGCTTTTGAAGCAGTCGACGAGGTATTTTGCGCGACTGAGAGGCTGCGGTTTCGGCGACGCCGCCGCTGGCGAGGTCGATGCGTTAGGCGTAAGAGACGAGGCGGACGACCCATCCGACTCCTCCGATGCATACAACGCATCCGAAGCGTCCGACGCA
>NW_015622969.1:265693-349313 GCF_000320785.1 Rhodotorula toruloides NP11
CTGAGATCGTCCCGAGGCGCTTGGCGGTGAGATTGGAGCTGTCAGTTGGCTCGAGAAACGCGGCCTCGTCTTCTCCGTCATCCTCCTCCTCTGACTCGTCCTCCAAGAGTCCGAAGTCATCGCTGCTCGAACCGCCGCTGGACGAAGCGACTCCTGACGCCTCTTCGGCCGTAATCGTGGAGGTGCCACGGCCGAAGCGACTCTGCTCGCTGCGGCGGAAGGCGACGAGGTCCGCTGATTCTACTGGCTCGCCAAGGGCGGTATCGTTGCCGCCGAGCTCGAACTCGCCGTCGTCCTTGAACTCGCCGTCGTCCTCGAACTCGCCGTCGCCGTCGAACTCAAAGTCTCCGTCGTCTTGCTGCTCGTCTGCGAACGCGTAGTCGATCGCACGTGCTGCAAGCTCGAAGAATGTCGTGGACGTCCCGAAGAGGCGATCGTTTTGTTGACGGAAGGTCGAGGGGAGGAAGGAGTCGGCAGGGACAGAGAATGCGGCAGGAGGGAGGGAGGGTGCCCAGTGGGCGAAACCTACTTCGCACGCATGGGAAGAGAAGTGGTGGCCCCCCTGGTGAAGGATTGCGATGGGCGCGGTCGGGGAAAGCAGGTCGGTCGAGGGAAGGCGGATAGCCTCGGGCACGAGAGCCGGGAGGATGACCGATCGCACGATTGTCGCCTCGCGATACGTGTAGACGATTAGCGGGACTCCTAGAACAGCGGCGAGAGCGCGGAGCTGTCCGTCGGCGCAGAAGCGGTGGTCGCGTCGCCAGAGCTGCACCAGCTTCGCGATCGTGCCCGTGAATGGGGTACCCTTCTTCGCTGGGTCCGCCAAGACGGCTTCGTCTTCCCGCTCCCACTGTTCACCTTGTCCCGCCCAGGGAACATCCCCCGCCATCAACGCCGGGTCCCACATCGTCTCGACCACCCGCGCAGTGCGCTCGCGCAAGTCGAGTGCAACCGCGTCAAGATCCGGCCACCTCGTACCATGCCCATACCTCACCCCGCGCTCGCATACGGCGTAGAACGCGCAGTTGCCGTTCCCACTCGTTCGACCGGATGGACTGCGGTCGAAGTCGGGGATTTCGTGCTGTCGAGGTTGAGTTGGGGATGCGTAGGTCGGGGTGCGCCGGATGTAGATGAGTGGAGGAGGGCTCGCCGGTGCCGAAGGACCGAGGCGGCAGTCGACGACGGTCGCCTCGTTCTCGACGACGCTCTCGTCGTCATGCAGCCAACAGAGCTGCGCCTCGACGGGGACCAAATGGTCGAACGTTTGCTTGATGTCCTCGATCGTCGTGGATGCCGTAACCGTCTTCCGAATCTGTGAGCAGTTGACCTGTCGGCGTCATGCTCGACCGAAGAGAAGGCGCCCGCGCACCTCGTTTTCGCAGAAGTTGACGCGAATGACCCAGGAATCCGCTCCGCCGTTGAGCCTGAGCGTGAGGTGGAGCGTCGACTCGTTCTCGATGTTGTAGTCGCCGACTGCGCGATGATCTTCGAGTTGCTTCCCTGCGAAGATCAAGCGCTGCTGGTCGGGCGGGATGCCCTCCTTGTCCTGGGTCTTGACCTTGACGTCGTAGATTGTGTCCGACGACTCGACCTCGAGCGTGATCTGCGACGACCGGACAAGTGAGCGGATGAAGCGAGAGAAGCGTGAGGAGGGAGGGTACGCACGGTCTTCCCCGTCAGCGTCCTGACAAAGATCTGGATCCGACCGTCGGGCTTCTGAGCGAGACGAGGAGCCGCTCGTTCTGAACTGTAGTCCTTGGGTGGATGCCCATTCTCGGGCCGCTTGTCGGCGAGGTCGAGGTGCGAGTTGTCGGGTGGGACTGCCTCCTCCTTCTTGTCAGGAAGCTTGGCATTGCGATCGTTCTGCAAGGAAGTGAAGAGTGGTGAATGAGAGTCAGGCTCACGGATGCGAAGAGCGTGAACGCACCGTCGCGCTAGGCAACGTCTCCAACTCGGGTTGAACAGGAAGCGTCGGGAGCGAGCTGTCCTTGGACGAGATCGCTTTGTCATGCTCGACGCCGTTCCGATCCTCAACGATGTCTTCAGCGACCTCCTTCGAGACGCCAACGACGACCTTCCTAACCTCCGTTCCGCCCACCCCGCCAGCAACAGCTTCCGTAACCGCCCTCGTAGACGCTCCGCCGGCCTCTCCGCCTGCGCTCCCGGCCTGTTCCGCGGTCCTCGCCTCGCGCGCCGCCCGTCTCGACTCCCTTTCCCGCTTCCTCGCCTCCTGCGCCCGTTTGCGCTTCGATTCCTGTTGACGCACGTAGGATGGTGAGGGAGTACCGGGGCTGTAGTCGTGAGTCGGGGGGAGGAAGCGGGAGACGAAGGAGTTGGAGTAGACCAGAGGGTGAGGGATCCTGCCGAAGCAGTGATTAGCTGGAACGCTCGGCGTGAACGAGGCGTACACTTACAGGTAGCGGGCCTTGTGCTCTATCCGCAGGGGAGGAGGAATATCGTCGGGTCAGCCGGAATAGTCATCGCGAGCGGAGGAAGGTCATCCTTTGACGCACTGTTGACGGCGGCTCTCTGCGCCTCGGTCCAGCCCGCGCAAACGCTCCGGCCCTTCTTCAGTGCTCTACTTGACGCCGTCTTCTTGTGTCTCCGCTTGACCTTCTTCCCGACCTCCTCTCCGCTCGAAGTCGCTGGCGAGGCGACTAGCTTGCACGCGGTAGAGCTGGTCAAGGTCGGTGCCGGGAGGCGGACGGTCGGGGGCAGGTGCGCAGGCTCATTAAATGGGTCGAGCAGCGATGGCGACGTGGGTTCACGGATGGGAGGTGCGGGAGAGGAGGTCGAGGTGGGGAGGGAGACTCGAGGCAGCGGGATGGGTGCAGGGGAGAGAGAGAGGGTGCTTGAGGTTGTAGCGAACTCAGTCCGTTCGGTAAGAGTCATCTCGCTGTAGGCTCGATGAGGCGAGGAGCGAGAGGTGAGGCGCATCGAGCAGCCCAGGGTCGACCAGGGTTGACATCGGACCACGACTCCAGATCATCTCCATGCTGTTGCTAGAGGCGCTTGGATACGCTCGTATGTCAGTTGAACCCCCTACGCCCTCCCTCCGCCGCTCCAATCGCTGTTCCGCGACTTGCCCATCCTCATCAGCTTAACCGCCTCCGCACCCTCTCCTGCCTCCGCACCATCTCCAGCCGCCGCTCCTTCTACGCCAGCTACTCGAGCAACGTGTTCACGCGATGGGGCAGAAGACGCACATTGATCAGAGGCGAGGACGACGCGCAATGGCCGGTCGACGTGGGGTTGAGGCGAGGAGGACAAGTTCAGGCTCGTCAGCGTTGATTCAGGGAAGGCGAGGGATGCGATGGACTTACGTGGGATCAGGTGCGTCCGCTGCGGTGTCTCGCGTAGCGCTTGTAGACGCTCGAGTGGACTTGAGGCGAGTTCAGCCTCCTCACTGGCACGCAAGTCCGCGGACCCTCCGACGAGGACAAGCGAGCCTCGAGCGAGCGAGTGCTGGCTTTTGAAGATGCGTTGAGGCGGTTATCGAAGCCCGCATAGGGAGATAGAGCGTTCATATCAAGCGAGCGTTCGTGAGCGCGACGCCAACCTCGTTCCAGCATCGCTGGGCGAGATAACAGGGCTTAGCGCGCATCGAGCGTGACGGCGACGGGACCATCGGTAGTGCAGGAGCCCAAAGGAAGCGAGAGTTTGAAAGCCCGCGTCGCCGATGACGAGGCTGCAAGGGAGACGGTCTCGAGTTCGGCAAACTCGCCGAGGCGGCGAGCTTCCAGGCAGTCTTTGCCAAGCGAGCAACCTGTGAGCGTGGTGCGCGACTGGGGTCGACGAGATATGCGCTGGAAAGACGACCGTGCCGTCGCCAGACAGTCGCGAGCAAAGCGAGGGGGTAGTCCTATGGACCAAATCGAGCTTCAGTTCAGCGTCCTCTGTAGGTTCAGGCAAGCGCTGACTGAACGAAAGCTGAGCGCACCATCTCCATACGAGCGATTCTGCGCACAGAGCGGAGGCGGTGCGGTGAGTCGTCTCAGCTGCACGATGACCAAGCGATGCGGAGGAAGCGTTTAGGAATGCGTGAGTTGTACCAGTCGTTGCGACGACTAGTAAGCAGCGCTCCTTGTACTAGAGGCGCGAGGCTGCAGGAGCGAGACGCGCCCGAGTCGGCGTGACGACCAGGAAGGATGAATAGAGCAGCGAAGCGGGAAAGGCGCCTTCTCTGTCAGTCGATGGTCAGCCGATAGGCGCATGGTAGGTGGCAGAATCTCGGGTTGCAACGAGGGAAACCTGGGAACAGCAGCAATGGTCAGTTTCAGCCGAAAGAGGTTCGGGCGGAATACAACGCACCTGTATGAGCTACTGAAGGTTATGCAAGTCCTGCGCGCATCTGGGAGGTCAGCTTCGGCTGTTGCTGAGCACGAACGGCTGTAAGTCGGGTGGTGTCCCTCACTGGCTCGCGAGCCAGGAGGGCCCACCCCCTGGATTTGTTCCCGTCTCGACTCCCACGCAAGCTGCTGCCTTGAGACAAAGTTCGGCGTACCTCCAAGACTCTGCAGAGTCTATCGAGCACACGCGCAATCCTCCTCGACGCCCACATCTTGACCTGCACCCTGCGAGCCGCCCGCCTCGTCCGCGGTCTGGCCAAAGCGAGTGCCATGCAAACCACCTCCTCGTTCCTCTCGCTGCATGCGCTCCTGGGAGAACGGAGGAACGCACCTGCTACCTCGATCTCCTTCTCTCGGAGGTGCAGCAGAGCTTGAGCGTTCGAGCGGGTCGAGGGAGGCAGACGAGCGTTTCGGCAGAAACCGATGTCGGGCGAAATACGATGGCGAAACTCGGTTAACGTGGCTCGACATCCTGGCCACGGCTGTCGGCGCTGACGGTCGCGGCGAGCAAGTCATCGAGGACAGTCAAGGTCCGCCCAGCAAACCGCAGCGACTCTGCGTGCTTGAAACTCGGTCAGCATACTCAGACAGGCTCAGTAAGGAGATCGGACGCACCACCAGCCCTGCGCGCCGCCTGCAAGTCGAGCGAGAGCCGTCGAAGTCGGGACGGCTTTTGGCGGTGTGCCCTGCGGCGCAGCGAGTTGCGGCTGGCGCTGGACTGAATTGTCGGGGCGGCGGAAGTAGCTGGACGAAGCAGCGATGCCACACAGCGGGAGGTGAGCGAGTTGCGAACACCCGGTTGGAGTGAGACGGGCACTCGCTCGCGAAGTCCAGTCCCGCAAGGCGAGTGCCCGCCTCACCTCGACGTGTTCGCCGCTTCGCCGTTATCCTCGTAGCAAGGACACTTGGACTGCTGCTCGCTGCCATCGGACCGACTCCATCACCGGCCACGCCCGCTCGCACACCATCGCTCATCCTCATCGTGCTCCACCCTCACCCTCGCATGCGACCCGCCTATCGTCCTTCTCGCCACTCTTGGCGACCCAGCAGTCCTCGCAAGTCTAGAAGAAGGAGGCTGAAGACTCACGTGCGTCCTGATGCTCTCCAACAGGTGTTCTCCGGCGGTGTGGTGAATGGGGAGGTCCACAAGTCGCTGACACTTGGCCTGAGCTTGTCAACAGCTTGATGTGGGAACGCTTGGGCACAGCTGAAGCGGCAGAACTGAATCTCCAGCGGTGCTCTTCGGAAGTCGCGGCTCCCCTAGTTGCAGCCCCTCTGCGAAGCGAGGCAGCTGCACAACACTTCCTGCGCGAGTTGTACGCCGTCTGGAACCTCAAGAAGAAGGTTGTCGACCCTGCTGCACCGCACTTCGTTGCCCTCGCGGAGGAGAACTTGCGATTCGCCCTCTTTCGATCTCAAACCTCCGATAGACCTTCGCCATCTGCCTCGTTCTGCTACACGCCTTGCCCTCTCGCCCCTCCTCGCAGTCGCAGCCTACTGACGATTTCACTGCTCGCAGCGTCCCCGTCAAGATTGTCGCCGGTGAAGGCAAGCCCGCCGAGGGTCAGGTCGAGTCGAAGGTCGTCCCGAAGCACAAGAAGAACCCGGAAGTCGGCGACAAGACGACCTTCTACGCCGACACGATTTACGTCGAACAGGCGGATGCGGCAAGCTTCGCGCAGGACGAGGAGGTGAGTCGGGCTCTTGACCTTCCACACCCTTTTCGAGCGTCCCGGCTGGTCGCGCCGCAGTCATCTGGACGTTCTGAGTAGCATCCGCATTTTCAGCTGCTGACGATGCTGCTCGCGCTCCGCAGCTCACCCTCATGGACTGGGGCAATGCCTTCGTCCGTACGATCTCCCGCTCGTCCGACTCCGGCCCCGTCATTTCGCTCGAGATGGAGCTCAACCTCGCCGGCGACTTCAAGAAGACGAAGAAGAAGGTCACCTGGCTCGCAAGCCCGAAGGCGCCGTCGTCGCCCGAGGATTTGACGCTGGTCTCGCTCCTCGATTACGACTACCTCATCACGAAGAAGAAGCTCGAGGAGGACGACAATGTCGAGGACTTGATCAACCCCAAGACGGAGTACCGACGCGGTCGCGATCCTCGCACTGTCGCTGCTCCGCTTGCTCACCCTCGATTTCGCCGTTTCGCAACATGCCGTCGCCGACCACAACGTCGCTTCTCTCCCGCAAGGAGCCATCATCCAGTTTGAACGCAAGGGCTTCTACATCGTCGACCGCGCCTTCGACGCTTCGAACCCGTCCCAGAAGGTCGAGCTCATCCTTATCCCCAAGGGCCGCGCGAGTTCCGTCGCCCCCAAGCACCAAGCGCCGGCAGCGCCCGCCAAGGACGCTTCGAAGGCTGCGAAGACGCCGTCGAAAGGACAAGCAGGCTGCGGAGAAGGCGAAGAAGGGCGCCGAGGCGATCTCGCTTCCGGAACTTGCGCCCGCCGAGGCTGTCGAGGTTGTTCCCAAAGAGCGACGGCTCGCGTCGCTGTGACGTTCCTGTCAAGGTGAGCACTCCCCCTTTGGCTCTTGGGAAATGCGAGGACTGCGAGCAGAGGAGCTGACGCCTCCTCAACTCTCCTCCGCACTGCAGGACCAAGATGTACAAGGTCGACAGCCCGCACGGCCACGAGGCGTACGAGACGCCGACGACGACGACGTCCATGTACGGGTTGGAGCACGTCAACGAATAGGCGTACACAATTGTCGCTGCTCCAGCTTTTGATCCTCTTGCTGTGCATCTCTCGCGCTCGAGAGTCTATTTGGTCTCGTTCTCCTCTTCCTGCACCAGAAGAGCCCGCAGTCGCGCGAGTGTAGTCCTTGTGCAGTCCTTCGCCGCATCACCTCACTCTCCCTCCTCCTCACCACTTCCGACCCTCGCTTCGCGCTTTAGCCTGCTGGTCTCGAGTTCAACGGAGTACTGCTTCGCTCGACGGCTGCTGCTCGCCACGCCTAGGGCAGTGCCCTCGTCTCCGCCTGCCCACAGTCGCAATCCACCTCCATCTCCCTCGAACCCGCCCTCGCCGACTGTCAGCGACGTTCCTCTGCTCCGGCTGAGCTTGTCCGTTGCACCGCGCGACAGCCCGGGCGCTCTCATCGAAGGAAGTGGAGCGGGCGTGAGGGCGCCGCCTCGCTCAGCGCGCATGGCAGCAGGTTCGAGCAGCGCCGGAGGGCGTAACGGTGCAGGGACAGGCCGCCTGGGCTCGCAGTGTAGCGATCAACGCCTGCGCGGGGCAGCATCGAGCGCGGGAGCGAGTCGGGCAAGTCGTGGCGGACGAGGGATGCCTGGCGGCGGTTCGTACGCAGGCAGCAGCGCACGAACGACTCTCGGGACGGAAGAGGACGTCCAGAGCGAGGCGGATAGCTTCTCAGAGCGGGGCAGTCGGCGGGACGGACGCATGAACGGCGGTTTTGTCTATAGCAAGGATCGACGCGTTCCGCCTGGACTGGGAGGACAAGGTGAGAGTGAGGGAGAGTACGACGAGGGTTGGAGCATGGGCTTGGACATCCAGGAGGAAGAGATTCGGTTGCTTGGGCAGGACGACGGTTCGATGGTGCGTTCGCACTTCTCTCTCTGCCTTCCGCAGCAGGCGTCAATCAACACAGGCGGGCTTTTACTGACGCCGTCGCACCTCCGCAGATGCGCCTTGTCCCCTCGACCGCCAGGCAGAAACGTCGTCTCTCGGTCGCCCGTCTCTTACGCCTTTCGAGTCCGCCTTCCTCGAAACCTCGCACCATCCCCTTCAACGATGCTCCCTCCAAGCGCAAAAAGTCGTCATTCGCGCCCAACCTCGTCAAGAACCAGATATACAACGTGGCAACCTTCCTCCCACTCGTCCTCTACGAGCAGTTCAAGTTCTTCTACAACCTCTACTTCTTGCTCGTCGCTCTCTCACAGTTTGTCCGGCACTCCGCATCGCCGTGTGAACTCCCGCTCTCAACGAGGCCGCTTGCTCAGCCACTCACGCTGGTTCACTTTAACAGGCTTCCTCGCGACCTACATTGTCCCCCTCGCATTCGTTCTCGCCTTTGCAATCGGCAAAGAGGCGTTTGACGATTACACGCGCTACCTGCGAGACCGAGCCGCCAATTCCGCCCTCTACAGCCGCCTCGTACCGCATTCCTCACTCGCACCACGCCTCGTCTTCCACGCCCTCTACCGCGCCTCTGAAACCGACGCCTACGTCAAACCTGGGCGTCGGCGACCTCGTCTTCCTCGAGAAGAACGACCGAGTACCAGCCGACATCCTCCTTCTCCGTACCTCGGCCCCGAGCGGCACGTGCTTCGTACGCACCGACCAGCTGGACATCGAGACGGACTGGCAGTTGCGCGTCGCTGTCGAGCGCACGCAGGCGCTGCAGAGCGACGCCGACTTGCTCGAGATCGAGGGCGACGTCAACGCGGACCCGCTGACGAAGGACATCCATACCTTCGTCGGGACCCTTACCTTTCGGTCAATCCCGACATCGCGACGAGAAGCAGGAGCGAATGGCGCAGGCGACGCACATCAGGAGCAGGAGGAGGAGGATCTCGTCGCGGCTCACCCGGTCGAGCCTTTGACGGGGGAGAACGTGGGTGAACACGGTCCTCGCAGCCGGCAATGCCGTCGGTATCATCGTCTACACCGACCGCGAGACTCGCGCCGTCATGAATACGAGCCAGCCGGGCACGAAGGTCGGTATGCTCGACCACGAGATCAACCGCCTCGCCAAATTCCTCTGCGGCGTGACCTTTGCGCTCTCCGTCATCTTCGTCGCTCTCAACGGGTTCAGGGGACACTGGTGGGCGTACGTGTTCCGGTTCCTGATCCTTTCCTCAAGCATCATCCCGATCTCGTGAGTTCCGCTTCCTCTTCGCTCGCTCCCCCATCCTCGCTAATCCTCGTCACCCGCAGGCTTCGCGTCAATCTCGACATGGGGAAGACCGTCTACGCTCGCCAGATCATGCACGACCCGGAAATCCCGGACACCATCGTCCGCACCTCGCTGCTGCCTGAAGAACTCGGTCGGATCGAGTACCTTCTGAGCGACAAGACGGGCACGCTCACGCAGAGCGGTGCGTCGGTCGCCCGCTTTTTCGCTTGCCTCCGTTGACGCCTAGTGCACTCACAGAAATGGAGCTCAAGAAGCTGCACCTCGGAACAATGAGCTACGGCGTGGACTCGATGGACGAGGTCGCGCATCAGCTCGCGACGGCGCTTGGCGAGAGCAAGACGAACGGTGCGTACGACGGCGGTCAGGAGAAGCGACACGCTGAATTCGTGTCGTCTCGCAGCCGCCCGCAACTCGCGACGGGTGTCACCCTCGCGACTCGAGGTCGCCGCGACATGAGCTGGAGGGTCAAGGACGTCGCTCTTGCTCTCGGGTTGTGCCACAACGTGCGTGCGATCCGTTTCTGTCGTTGCTTTGTGCGCTGACGCCTCTCCCGCAGGTCACGCCCATCGTCGACGAGTCGGACGGATCAATCACCTATCAAGCCTCGTCTCCCGACGAAGTCGCCATCGTCCGCTTCACCGAGTCGATCGGCCTCACTCTCTCCGCCCGCGACCGCACGTCAATCACCCTCCGCACGACTGCCGGCGCGACTCTCTCCTACGACGTTCTCGAAATATTCCCATTCACTTCCGAGTCGAAGCGAATGGGGATCGTCGTCCGCGACCGCCAGACGGGCGAGACCGTCTTCTACCAAAAGGGCGCCGACGTCGTCATGGCGCGAATCGTCGCCTACAACGACTGGCTCGAGGAAGAGTGCGGCAGCATGGCTCGCGAACGCTTGCGGACGCCCGTCACGGCCACGTCTCCTCGCTGAGACGCTTGCGCGATTTCGAGGAGACGTACCAAGATGCGCGCCTCGGCTTGGGCGACCGCAACGCCGCGAGCGCTCGAGTCATCGCCGACTTCCTCGAGCACGATCTCGAGCTACTCGGCGTTACCGGCGTCGAGGACAAGCTTCAGGACGACGTCAAGATGACGATCGAGCTGCTGCGGAACGCCGGCATCAAGATCTGGATGCTCACGGGCGACAAGATCGAGACGGCGACTTGCATCGCCATTTCGATGAAGCTCGTCTCGCGCGGCCAGTACATCCACCAGATCGCGAAGCGTGCGTCGTCATCTCTCGCTGTGCGGCCGAGTCGGGAGCGCTGATAAGCTTGTGCCCGCAGTCAAGTCTCCGGCTCAGGCTCGCAACGAGCTCGAGTTTCTGCAGAGCAAGCTCGACTGCTGCCTCGTCATCGATGGCAAGTCGCTTCAGGTGCGTCCTTTCTCCTCCGTTGGCTGCGCCCGCGCTGACTCGCTCTCCTGCGCAGCTTTGCATCGAGCACTTCCGACAAGATTTCATCGAGCTTTCGACTCAGCTCTCGGCAGTCGTCGCATGCCGTTGCTCACCAACGCAGAAGGCGGACGTCGCTCGACTGATTCGGGCGCACACGAAGAAGCGCATCTGCCGCATCGGAGATGGAGGAAACGACGTCTTGATGATTCAGGCGGCTGATGTCGGTGCGTTCGCTTCGCGCTCTCCTCTCGCTCGTCGGCGACGGCGCTGACCGACCTTGTGCGCAGGCGTCGGCATCGTCGGCAAGGAGGGCCGACAAGCGTCGCTCGCTGCCGACTTTTCCGTCAACCAGTTCAGCTACTTCACGAAGCTGTCGTCTGGCACGGGCGCAGCTCGTACAAGCGCAGCGCCAAGCTTGCACAGTTCGTCATTCATCGTGGCCTGATCATCTCGGTCATTCAAGGTGCGTCGCGACTTGTTCGTCGCAAGCCGGCGGGTCGGCTGCTAATTCGCTCGTTCCGAACAGCCGTCTTCTCCTCCGTCTTCTACTTGTGCGTCTTTGGATCTCGCTTCTTTCATCGCTTGTGGAGCTGACGTATTCGCTCGCTTGCTCAGCTCGCCCATCGCCATCTACCAAGGGTGGCTCATGGTCGGCTACGCGACGGCGTACACGATGCTGCCCGTCTTCTCGCTCGTGCTCGACCGTGACGTCAACGAGGACGTCGCGCTGCTGTACCCGGCGCTGTACAAGGAGCTGACGAAGGGAAGGGGTCCGGCGCACTTCGACGCGCTCGTTTGTTCCTGACCGTCTACATGCTTGCAGGGCGACAGTCTCTCATACAATACGTTTTTCACTTGGCTGACGATCTCGCTGTACCAAGGCGCGTTGCTCTTCCGTGTCGCCCGCTCCGAAAGACCCGCTGATACCGTTTCCTTCGCAGGCGGCGACACCATGCTACTCTCGCTCGTCCTCTTCGAATTCGAGTTCCTCAACATTGTGTCAATCTGGTTCTCGGCGGTCATCGCGAACGAGCTGGCGATGGTCGCGGTGGAGATCACGACTTGGCACCTCGCGATGGTCGTAAGTCTTGACGCTTGCGCTCTGCGTCGCTCTTCCCGCCCGAGAACTTCGGTGCGTTCCTTTGCTTGTGCGACGCTCAAACCCTTTCGCTGACGCTCCCTCTCTCGCAGACCTCTCCTTCGTCTCTTCGCCAAGCTTCCTTTCGAAAGTCGCCCTCTTCGTCGGCATCTCGGTCTTCCCACTCTTCGTCAAGTACTCGAAGAGCAAGCTGGCGCCGACCGCGTATGCAAAGCTGAGGGATTTCTAATACACTCGTACATCCTCGCTCGCTCGTTCGGCGCAAGTTCGGCGAAGTAGCCATATTGTCATTGCAGCTCTCGCTTCTCCGGGCCATTCACTGGCGAGATGCACTTGTGAGCATCGCTCCGTGCGACGGGACCAAGCTGGATGCGCAGGCGGAAGGGCGAAAGGAGACGAAGCGCACGCCGTTTGCCTCATCGCCAGCCTGTGAGAGCAAGCGCCTTGCCAGCCACAGCACACCCGCGCTCGCGCGCAGACACTGCTGCACACTGTGCTCCCAAGCTGGAACGCTCTCTTGCCGATACAATTGAAGGGCGATCCTCCCCGCACATCCAACCCGCCTCTCCACCGCTCCTCGACCAGCCCCACCACGACCGCATCAGCCGCGGCGACTTCTTCGAGTGCACGAGCAGGGCGGGGTGTATCGGAGTATTTGTGGACCAGACAAGCGGTCAGATATACGTGAGCAGGTTCCTCGTTGTCTTCAGCAGCATAGCGAACACGGGATGAGGAGGGAAGGATGGGCCTGAGCACGGCTGACTCGTTGATCTCGCAGGGATGCGCATCGGCAGGAGGGACAGCACTCGCAGAGCTGTCGTACGTCGAACAACAGTCAGCAGCAGTGACAGCACCTACGACTGAGCGGCGCATTGACGCCGACGACTCATCCTCCCGCCTCGACACCTCGTTTGGCTCGACGCACATCGACCACGAAGATGTGGAGCGGTGGAGCGCGTGGATCCTGACCAGAGGGGAAACATCGCCGCCGTTGGCAAAGTTATGAGAGCGTCGGGACGGGGCGACGGGGGATATCCTGGACTGCGAGCGTGGCGGCGAAGGAGGAGCAAGAAGCAGTAGTCCAAGGACAAGAGCAAGAAGCAGTTTACGGAACAGCGGTGCGTCTGCAGCGCACCCTCGGACGCGAGCAACGCTGGCCCTGTCGCGAACTGCGCCTCGCAGCCCTGAGCCCTCGCTCTATTCGCCTGCCGCCTTGGACTTGAGCCATCTACGTGGTGCACTCCAAGTGACGAATTTGGCGGTGGATGCTGCACACGTTCATCCTCTGGGTCCGCGGCATGAGTCTGCCAGATCCGCTCTCTTTCTTGCGGGCCTGGCGAACTCTTCTCGCTTGACTAGCAGGACTGGGTTGTTCTTACTCCTCCGTCGGCTCATCACGATCTACCGCTTCGCCGTCTTCCTCCTCTGCGAATCCTGCTTCACCCGCGTCGACACGGTCGGCGACGCCAAATGTTCGATGGGCGATCCGCAAGGCGAACTCAACTACATATGACGAACAGCGCCAGTCAAGTTCCACGACGAACTCGAGTAGGACTTCGAGTTCGGACAGAAGCGACGGATCATCGACGCGTCTTGGTGCGTCCCCGCTTGCTGCGAACACCAGCTTTGCTACTCGTGCTAACACCTCCGTCGCTTTCGACGCAGTTCGGCTGCGACGTCGGCAAGTTCTCGTCGAGCTCGCTCGGAATCATGAGCACGAAGCTCTGGGATGTGCGTCTCTCGGCTTTCTCCCTTCGCTCAGCAGCAGTCTTGCTCACTCTCATTGCACACGCGCAGCTCGACGAAGGCTTCGGCACCTCTTTGAAGATGTCCAAAGCCCAGCGGCTCGAGACGGGCGACTCAGCGATGACGCACTCGATGCTGATCACCGCTGTGCACATCGACGAGAAGAGTGGCAAGCCTACGCGGTGGAGGATCGAGAATAGCTGGGGACCGGATGTGGGAGAGAAGGGGTGCGTTCCGACTTCCTCTTCTCGTGGTTTCCGCGTGGGCTGATGAGAGGGGATAGGTACTTCGTCATGGACGACGAGTGGTTCTCAGAGTACGTCTACCAGGTCTGCGCGGACCGCAAGTACGTCGACTCGAAGCTGGTCGACTTGTTCGACAAGGGCGAGCCGACCGTCTTGCCTCCCTGGGCGCGTCTCGCCTTCCCTGCCGCTCCGCTCGTGTGCTGATGGTGATCGTGTGTGACAGGACCCGATGGGTACCCTCGCTTGAGCAAGCAGGACTCGCTCGCTCGGTCAGATTGCGCGCAGCTTGTACTGCGCTCCCGCCTCCTCCGCCTCGCCTTCTTCCCGCCATCATCACCCCGTCTTCTCATCGCTACCACCCGCCTTCTAGCTTCCTTTCAGACTTTCAGGACTTCCGTACAAAGAGCGTGCAATTGTCGTATTCGAGCCATTGAGCGAGGCGGACGAGCGGACTTGCGAGAGAAGATGCGAGCTGAATGCGCCTGCAGGGGGAAAGGGATGCTCAATGGTGAGAGGGCGGACGAGCGCGTCAATGTGATGCCAAGTACAAGGACGAGCAGAGCCGGACAAGGCCTCGCGCGGACCGGGTGAAGGGGAAGCCTCGCCTCGCTCGCGTTTGTTCTCCGGCACGATCGCAGATCAAGCCAAGGTTGTGTGAGCAGCCAAGCAAGAGAGAGAGGCAACCGGGGCCCGACCCGACAACGGCTCCGGGCACAATTTAGCTTGGGCGCGGCCGAGGCGACGCGACGAGGAGGAGGTCGTATGTGCGGCCTCGAACTCGCATCGCACGGGCAGCTGCATGGTGAAGGGCAGTCTGTAACATCCGCACAGCAGTCTGCACGAGCTCAGCCATCCCGGCAGCGAGTGGCGGGAGGTGTTCGTAGTCGCGCAGCACATGGGTGCGCAGCTTGACGAGGCGGGCGAGGGAGTGAGCTGGACGCGGTGGTGATGGCTGGCGGTGTTAGATTAGCCTGTGCATGTGCGATCGAGACGCGTAGCCTTGTGCGAGGCGAGAGGAATTCAGCCCGAAATCCGTTGGCACGCTCGCGCCTCGTCCCGGTGTCGCGTCCTTGTCCTCGCTCGCTCCCCGTCTCTCTCGCTCGCTCTCTTTCTCCGTTCTTGTCCTCCCGTCTGTCGTCTGGTTCACGCTCTCTCTCTCTCCATACAAGCCGATACCGCTAGCCGGATCGCACACTCTCTCCACCCTCCTCCCGCTCCTCCTCCCGTCTCAGCGCGCTCAGTCCGCCACTCGCATCACGCTCGACAAACTTCCTCACGCTCTCTTCGAACGACACGAACAAACGATGCACTTCCTCACCGCCCTCTCCCTCGTCGCCTTCGGCGCGTCAACCGTCAGCGCAGGCTGCCACCGCCGCCATCACGCAAAGATTGCCGCCAGCATCTCGGCCTCGGGCTCGTCCTCCCTCCAGGCGTCCTCTCCAGCCTCGTCAGCGTCCCAGGCGGACGCGACCGTCGCTGTCCAGTACGTCGCAAAGGGTTCGGCCGCGTCGGGTTCGTCCTGGCAGGCTTCGTCAACTGCCTCGTCTTCCGCCGCCGCTTCCACCTCCTCTTCCACCTCGTCGTCCTCTTCGTCGGGCTCGATCGGATGGGGACTGAACGGTTTGAAGAAGAACGGCATCTCGTTTGGATGGCTCCCGGACGACGGTAAGTTCCCCTCCTCCTTACCCGGCACGTCGGCGAGGGCCTGAGCGCTGACTCCTCTCTCCCCTTGTTCATTCAACCCAGGTTCGGGCGGCGGCACGGCGCACACGATCCAGCAGATCGAGGCTGCGGTCGGGCAAAAGACGTCGGCGCAGGGCTGGTACGCCCAGGCTCAGTCGGGCACGCTCTTTGACGGCAGCCAGTTCTCGTGGCGCAAGGATCAGATCTTGTCTGGCGGCGTCTTCCAGCCGGCGGTCATGCCGACTGGCGGATGGTGGGGTCTCACGTACCAGGACAACCAGCAGGGTCCGCTCGCGTTCCTCCTCCTTCGCTCGCCGACGTCGTTGCTGACGAGGTTCGTACCCGCACACAGCTGTCGCGATCTGCAACGTCATGAAGGAGTACACCGACGCTGGCGTCGAGGTCTGGCTCCGTTTCGCTCACGAGGTCAAGTGCGTCCCTCTTCCCCTCCCTCTCTCCCTTCCTCCTCGACGACGACGCTGACGCTTGCCACCCCGCAGCTACTACCAACAGGACGGCACCTACCAAGGCGGCGTCTCGGACTTCAAGGAAGGCTGGGACGTCGTCGCCAAGGCGTGTCGCCAGATCGCTCCCAAGGTCAAAATGTGGTACACGCCCAACGTCGCTTCGCTCGACCAGTACGACCAGTACTTCCCCGACGACGCGTCGACTGTCGACTTGATCGGCGTCGACTGGTACCCCAAGCAGACCGACAACTTTGGTTCGTCTCGCTCTCTCTCTTTCCCTGCGTTCCTCACTCACTTGCGCGCCTCGCTGCACCAGACTTTGCCACCGGCCCGGCGAGCATGAAGGCCTTCCATGACAAGTACACCTCGTCGAACGGGATCAAGTTTGCGATTGGCGAGATCGGACTCGGACAGGCTGCGCCTATGGCTGCGCGCGTCGCGTGGCTCGAGAACATCCTTGCGAGCGGGTCGCAGATGCCCAACATGATTGCCGTGTCGTGGTGCGTTCGCCTTCCCTTCGCGTCTTGCGGAGAAGACGAGGCTGATGAGGGGTGGGATTGCGCAGGTTCAACTACATGAAGGGCTACGACTTCCGTATCGCCGCATGCGACGGCGACTCGGTCACAAAGACTTTCTTCGCCGCCTAATCCGCCGTCTCGCCCTTCACGCCCTTCGCTCGGCTCTCTCGGTTCCTCTCGGTCATTCTCTTGGGTTCATCAGCAGTACCTCCTCCGCCTCTCGTCTCACCACGCCTCGCCTAGAACCAGACGCACAGCTCTCCCCCCGTCCCCCGGTCCCACGCCTCAAAGCCAACCCTCGTCGCTCATTGCCTGTATCCCGGACTCACCCTTCTCTCGGCCCGCCTTTCCGCTTCACGACCCCCTCTTTACGCCTTCTCTTCGCAACCATGTCTTTTCCCATACCCCCTTCATTCGATTTCACCATCCCACCCGCTCTCTCTCGAATCGATGACGCCGGACGCCGTTCGATGAAGGAGTGCCCGGTCACCCGTTCATATTTGCATTTCCCCTCCCCCGTTCGTCTCTTGTTTCCGCCACACGACTTGACGCGCAAGAATGTCCTTCGACTCGACGCAGGAGGCGACGGAGGAGGGAAGGAGGGGCGGGAAACAAGCTGTGCTATTCCCGCCTTTCTCTCTTCCTTCGCTATCCTCCCTCGTCTATCGTCGTCGTCTCGGTCGTCGCTACGCCTAGGCAGGTCCTCGGCTCGCCCTCCCCTCGACTCGACTCGGCGGCGTACGAAGGACCCCCTCGCGCATTCCCTCCCCCCCTCCTCCACCCTCTTCTTGAGAACCTCGTTGTGTTTACATCTTTGCATTGCATGTTTCTTGCTTTTTGACGATCCCCCTCTTCTCCGTTCGAGCGAGTGAGAGGCGAAGAAGAGCGGGAGGAGGTTGGGAAGGTCGACTTTGCTTCTCGCCTTCCTCTTGCTCGTCGCTGGACCGTCAAAGAGCTTCAATCAAGCAAGAAAGAGCGCAGGGCAGCAGCGGAGGAGCGAAGCGGACGAGCAGTAAGCGTGCTTCGGCACGACAAGGTCCGTCGAACGCGAAATGCCGAGGACGACGAACCACTTGTCCCCTCGTCGCGCGCTTCGCTTCCGCTCTCGCTCTGAGTGGTGCAGCGTCTCCAGTATGACTGGAATCTGTAGTAGGAGTTCCTCGCAGGTCGAAGGAAGCTGGAGTGAGGCGAGGGCGACGTCGAGCGTGCGAGCGAGCGGAGTGCGACGGGAACAAAGCGGCAGCGGCGACGGAGTGAGGGAGTGAGGGAGAGCGTTGTTTGTGCTCTGTGAAAGTGCGCCGAGTGTTCGGCAGCTCGAGTGCGCCAGAAGCGGAGTTGGCGTTGCGATGCGGAGGCCGAAGCCAAGTTGGACTCTGGCGAACTTTTGCTCTCCGCCTCGCTTCTCTCTCCGTGCTCGAGCTCACTCACACACTCACTCACACTCACTACAGCCACGAATACAATGGCTGCCGGCGTCGTGCGTCCTCTCTCCCTCCCTCGCTCGCGCATCTCGCCCGAGCCCTCTGCCTCCCTTCCCGAGCGAACGGCGTCATCGAGATCCTCCGCCAGCCAATACACTCCCTTGTGCCACGAGTGACTGACCAGAGTACTCGTGTGGACAGTCTGCACCGTACGGCGGATACCTCTGGCTCGTCTGGGCTCTCAGCGTCGCCTCGCTCGGCCTCTCAGCCGCCCTCCTCTCGAAGCACTCGGGCCCGTACCCCAGCCACGAGTGGCACGGCGTACTCATCCAGAACGTCTTTGCTTGGGCTTGGAACGTGAGTCCCCGGTCGAGTTTGCGCAGGACGTGAGGAATGAGCTGATCCCGAGGTTGTCCGCGCGAACAGGGTCTCTTCCTCAGTGAGTCGCCGCGCTGGCTTCTTCTGCGGATCTAGGGGTCCAAGGGCGTTGCGAAGGAGGCTTCGAACGAAGACCGAGGCAGGAAAACCGCGCCGGAATGTCTGAAACTGACCCCTCTCCCTCCCTCCCTTGCAGCCATCCTCGCTCCCGCCTCGTTCGTCCTCAGCCACACCATCTTCTTCGGCGCCGCGAGCCAGTTCTTGATCACCTTCGTCGGCTTCCTCCAGGCTATCGTCGGTCTCGGATCGTGCGTCTCTTGCCCTCCTTCCTCCCTCTCCCTCCCTCACCTAACACCTCCCCGCCCTCGCGCAGGATCACCGGCCTCACCCGCAAGTACGGCTACCCGGAGCACACGCAGCTCTACCGCGCCTACCTCGGCGTCGGCTGGACAGCGACGTTCCTCCTCATGTTTGCTGCGCTCTGGGCTGGGTTCCACTACGTCTCGGGACAGGCGACCGCGGCGCCGCCCAAGAAGGAAGAGGAGGTGCGTTTTGACGAGCTTGTCCCCGTCGTGGTTTGGTCTCGAGAGGGAGCAGGCGATTGACGAGTTTCTGTTCTTCGTCGCTCGTAGGTCCACTTCTGAGCGAGTCGCTAGAAGATCCCCGACATACTCCCTTACTGCCCCATCTCCCGCTTCCGCCCGCCCGCACATATTCTCCCCTCTCCCCTCTCTCCTCGGCATCCAGAGAGAGAGGATGCCCTCAATCCCCCGCTCGCCCTCAACCTTGCCATCCCTCGCATCTGCCTTCCTTTCATCCCGCGCTTTCCACTGCGACCAGGACGCACAACACTTCGATCGACGTTTCAAGTAGGCTCAGGCTAATTACCCTCCTTTCACCTTTCATCCTCGCGCAACGAGCGCCCTTCCTCTCATTCCCTCGTCTCCTCTGTTTTTCTTTTCCGGTTCTGCGTTTTTCTATCCAGTCCCTGAGCCCGTTGAAACGTCGCGTCTTGACTAGAGTATCTTTGGTCCGCTTCTCGCTCGAGACGGACTGCGGCGAGTCAAGGAGCGCGGTCGGCTTGTTCGCGGCGGGAGTTGCGTCGCTTTCCGCGCTTGCTTTGCGTAGCAGTCGAGCTCCAGTGCAGCTGGCTAGAGAACAAGCCCCTTGAGTAGGAGAGAGAGTCAACGCGAGTGTCGATCGTGTGCGTGCGTGCCGAACTCCGCGAGATCCGGCTTGCCTCGTCCTCGCTCTCTCCTCCTCCTCATCGTGCTCACCCGCTAGACCTTCCGCAGAGATGACGCGCCTCCTCGCCCCTCTCCGCTCCACCCTCCGCCTCCACCGCGCACCCCTCGCTACCCCCCTCATCCACCGAACACTCCACCTCTCCCCCCGTCTCCTCCTCCGTCAATCCACCGCGCCCGCTTCTGCACCCCCCGCCGTCGGCACTGCTGCGCCTGGGAGTGTGGATGGGTTCACGGGAGAGGTGGTTAGGGGCGCGGATATCGATGTGAGTCTGTGTTTGGAGGAGTGGGGAGGGTGGGATTATGGGAGATCAGGGAGTGCGCAGGGAGGAGAGGGAGGACGAGGGTAGAGAGCGTGCGAGGGATTCGGGAGGAGTAGGAGCTTTTTGGCGGATGGAGGAGGAGGAGGAGGAGGAGGAGACGGCTTTCGACGGGTTTAAGCTGCGGGAGGATGGGATGGGACCCGATGCGAAGCGAGTCCTAAGGACGCAGGCTAATTCGGATTCGTGCGCTCGCAGCCCTCACAGCTCGTGATCGAGAAGACCAAGTCGCCCAAGACGATTCCTCCGGCCTCGCAACTCGTCTTTGGCCGTACCTTCACCGACCACAGCGCGTCACTTTCTCTTTCCAAAGCCCCCCACAAGCACTCACTAAAACTGATCGCGGCGCACAGTGCTCTGCATCCCCTGGAACTCTCAAAAAGGCTGGGGAAAGCCCAAGATCCAGCCTTACGGGCCTCTGAATCTCGACCCGTCGTCGACGGTCTTGCATTACGCCCCGACGCTGTTTGAGGGACTCAAGGCGTACAAGGGGAAGGATGGCGTGCCGAGGTTGTTTAGGCCGGACAAGGTGCGTGCGCGAGATGCTCTTGCGAGAGGATGGAAAACTGAGTGAGATTGGGCGCGCGCAGAACATGGAGCGTATGAACCGCTCTGCGGCGCGTCTCGCTTTTCCCGTACGTACGCTCCCTCCTCCCAGGGAGTAAAGGCGCTAATCGCCCCGCCGCGCAGACTTTCACCGGCGAACACCTCACGACGCTCATCAAGAAGCTTGTCGAGATCGATGCCGACTGGGTCCCTACCGAGCCTGGAACGTCGCTCTGTGCGTCCACCATTCGCGTTCGTTGTGAGAAAAGAGCGTACTGATGGCTTGGGCGAGGACAGACATCCGCCCGACGATGATTGGTACTCAGGCGGGACTTGGGGTTGGCGCTTCTACCGACGTTCTCCTCTTTGTCATGTTAGTTGAGACCGCTCCTAGGCCCTGCGCACGTTCGGCCGCGTGGGGGCTGTTCCGAAGCGTACAAGACTGACACCCCCTTCCCTCACAGCTGCTCCCCCGTCGGCCCCTACTACTCGACCGGCTTCAAGCCCGTCAAGCTCTACGCCACGACAAAGGACGTACGCGCATGGCCAGGCGGAACGGGAGGCTACAAGCTCGGTTCGAACTATGCCGCCGGCGTTGTACCGCAGCAACAGGCTGCCGCGTTGGGATATCAGCAGATCCTGTGGCTGTTTGGCCCCGAACACCGCCTGACTGAAGTCGGCACCATGAATCTGTTTGCCTCCTTTTCCTCCTCTTCCGGTACGTTTCGGCGCGTTTCGAGCAGTTTCGCGGGTACCTACTCGCGTACGCGTCGGTTTCTGACCTCTTCTTGCACCCCTGGGTAGGCATTGAGATCGTCACACCCCCTCTCGAGGACATGATTCTCCCCGGCGTCACGCGCGACTCGATCCTCTCTCTCCTTCGCGACCACGCCTCGGGCAAGAAGAAGCTCGAGGGATTGCCGGAGAACCTCACCGTCTCGGAGCGCAACATGACCAGTGCGCGCCATCCTTCTGCTAGCGAGGGAACGGGAACTGACCCGGCTGGGAAACAGTGGGCGATATCGTCAAGGCTGAGAAGGAGGGAACGCTCCTCGAGATGTTTGGTTCCGGCACGGTCAGTCTCCCTCGCTCTACTCTACGTTGATGACAAGCTGACGCAGCTATGCATCGCAGGCCGCCATCGTCTCGCCCATCGACGGCATTGGCTACGAAGACCGCGTCGTCAACGTCCCCGTCGGCTCGGACGGCCGTGCGTCCCCTTCCTCCGGTCTCACGATGCTTGAACACTGACAAGACGTCCTGCAGTCGGCGACATCGCCCGCGTCTTGCTTCGCGAGATCGTCGGCCGCCAAACGGGCGAGATCCCCTCCGAATGGTCCGTCACCGTCGACTCCTAGACGCCTCTCTTCGTCATAGAGTCTCGTAAAAGGGACTTTTACTTGCGCCCTCTCGTCTCGCTCGCCCTGCCGTACCTCTTGTCGTTCTCCCTCTTCTCCCGCCGCCGCGTCCAGCTGTCAATGCGCAGTCTTAGAGTTCTGCTCGTCTTCTCCCCGCTCTCTTCTGGGACTTTCGTACTGCAGCCATCGTCATATCGTCTGCGTTCCGAGAGCGGATGGACGGGAGAGCTGCGCGTGCAAGCCCAGCGAGCGCCGAGAGGCGCCGTTCTCTCACGGAACGAGAGCACATTCACCGTAGAACGAACGTCAATGCAGAAGAAGAATAGCAACAAGGAAGTGAACGACAGTGTACAGCGCGACAGAGGAAAGGTCAACTCGAGTCCCGGTCGTCAACTCGCCGCTCGAGCCGCCGCACCCGCCTTCTTCTGCTCCTCACTCCATAACCGCATCCCCTCTTTGAGCGCCTCCAGCTCTGCCTTCTTGTGCCCAACCTGCTCAACAAGCTTGAGGACCTGATCTGGCCCGCCCAGCGCGCCTTTCTCCCCTTGCTCGAGTTGACACCGCTCGTCGAGCAGCTTGGAATGGAGGACGGCGTATGCGGCGTATGCTTCGAGGAAGGAGAGGCGAGACGAGGCGAATGAGGAGGGCGAAGTGACCGAGACTGGCGGGAGAGACGGAACAGGCGGGAGTTTGCGAGCTTGCGCAGGGAGGGTGGTCACTTGGCGCAAAGGAGAAGCGTTGGCAAGCGGTGTAGAGGTTGACGAAGCGCGAGGCTTGACACCGTCGTGCGAGGTCTTGCGCGCGAGCGGTTTCGCCGACTCTTCATCCGACGAAGAGGACGAGTACCAGCGCTCGGTGACGACCTTTTGCCGCTTCTTCTTCTTCGTCCCGTTGCTGCTGCTCGCCCTAGGCGGCGATGACTCGTCCCGCTGTCGTCGTCGCTCCTTCTCCACCTTCTTCGCCTTGACCGACTCGCTGCCGCTCCCTCGCTCCGACCCTTCCCTCTCGCGGCCATTCTTTGCCCCCTTGGCCGGCCGCGAGACCGACGAAGCGCGACTGCTCGACGTCCCAACGTCGTCGTCGTCAAGCAATCGCCGCTTCTTCTTGTCCCGCCGCTCGACCTCTTCCTCCGACTCTGCCTCGATCTTCGTACCGCCCGACGCGCGCTTCGCAGACGCCGACTTGCTTGGAGCGGCCGAAGACTCGCCCGCGCCAGCGGACGAGCGGTCCTTCGCCCGCTCTTCTCGTCGCTTCTCCTTCTTTAGCGACTCCTTGCCCTTCAGGACTCCGCCTCCTCCAGCTCGTATCGGCGCAGCCGGCTTCTCCTCCACCTTCGTCTCCGGCTCGTCCGTCGCAACTGCCTTGCCCTTGTCCGCTTTCGCGGCAGTTTCGGCGATAGGTAGCGACTCGGGACTGGTCGCGCTCGCGCCCGACGCGATAGTCTTTTGCAGCAAGCTGACTTCGCTAGACGAGCTCGATGCGGTAGAAGACGTTGATGTCTGTCGCTGCGGCGATGGCGGAAGGGGAAGACTTGTCGAGGCGGAAGGAGCGGCGGGTCGAGGAGGCGAAGGTGCGGTACCATTGGCGATGGAAGCGAGGCTGACGGACACGCCGGAGGAGGAAGAGCTACTGCTTCGACTGACGGCGATGCTGCTGGGTACGGTACCCTTGCCGATACGGAATGTGCTGCTTGGAGCGGGACCGGGCGGATGAGGAGGTTTGGGAGGGACAGCGGTAAGGCGAGAGGGTTGGCGGGTGGTCGAAGAGGGAGAAGCTGTGCGAGAGGCGGGGGCAGAGGAAGGGAGGGGCGTGTGAGGGCGGGACGAGGTCGAATGAAGGAGGCGGGAGTGCGAGGCGGAGCGGTTCTTCGAGGTCGATGGCACCGCATCCAAGAGGACGGCTCTGTAGCGCATTATAGTCAGCACTGAGTGGAAGAGCGCCCGAGAGAGACGTCAACGCACCGCCTGCCCTCCTTCTCCTTCTCCGCCTGTTCGCGGTTCTCACGCGCCCTCTGACCCGCCTTCTCCAAGTCTGCGAGTCCATGCTTCACCGAGCCCTTTTGCGCAATGGTCGCAACAGGTTCGAGCTGTCTCGAGGCGGTGGAGAGGCGGACGAGTTCGGTGTCGGGCGCTTCGGGGTGCAAGTTGAGCGCGTGGGAGACGCCTCCGACGACGAGCGACTGCGGGGGAGTCCCGGGTCAGCTCCAGCGTGGCCAGCAGACGGTGAAGCTCAACAACGCACCGGATTCTTGCCCAAGTCGACCTTGAGAGCGCCTTTGAGCGCCGAAGCACCACCTGCATCCGATCCCGCCTTCCTGGCGAGTTCGACGAGTTGGGCGAGGACCTCCTCCGTAAGCTTGAGGTGGATTGCCTTCCTCGTTGTCCCACTCCCATCCGATCCAAATCCCGCAACCCCCTTTGTGCCCTTGCTGCCTGCGGAAGCAGTCCCGACCGAGGTCGAGGCGGAGGCAGAGGCGAGCGGGAGCAGCGTGCGCGGATGCGACAGGTCGAGCGGCATCCTCCCCGGGTCACCCTCGCTCAGTTCCAGCGGGCGTACGGTTCCTTGTAGTCGATGGCGGGCGGGAGTTGGGCGTTGTGCGGGGGGAACGGGCGAGTGAGCGCGCGTGAGGCGTCAAGACGATGCGCCGCTTCGTAGGGGGTGTCAAGCGAATATGATAGCGCGTTAAGAGTGGCTCCTGGGCCAGCAAATGCAGAGTGAGCGGTGTGGTCGGCAGTCGAGAGGACGAGGCGAGAGACGATCCGCCTTTTCCCGCCCGGCTTGAGAAGGTGATTATGAGGCACTCTGAGGAACTCGTCAGAGTCTGGGCTAATCCATCCAGCCGAACGAGCGAGCTGGCGAGGAGGAGAAGCGATAACGCGCGCGAGATATTCGCAACGCTCACTGCACGCCTCGCTGAATTTCCTGAGCAGTCGGACGGTGCAGGAGAAGCAGTGAGAGGATCGTAATAGACCAGCGTCTAGCATTTCGAGCAAAGTCAAGGTGTTGGTCTCCAGCGAGCGAGCGAACGAGTCGCCCTCGTCCACAACCGCTCACACGCCCGCCCTTGCTTGACTGGATCGAGTCACTTGCTCAACGACACTGCTAGAACGCACCACCACACTCGCGCAATCCGCTCCTCCCACCGCCGAACCTAACCTCCTCGCCTCCCCACTCACTCGCACCCGCGCAACACCGCCCAGGACACGATGCCGGCCCCTCAACAAAGCTACGACATGCTGGCAAAGGTGAGCCGCCTTCTTACGAGCCTGGCCGTGCGATGGAGGAGACACGAGCGTCGCTCCACCGTCAACTCTCATCGCATCGGCGGCGGCACCTCTTCCCGTGTCCTGTCCGGCAGCTGGACTGACGAGATGCTTTTCTTCCGCAGATGTTGCTGATTGGTGACTCTGGTGCGTTCGTGCATCCTCTCTCGCTGCGAGAACACACCGCCTCCCGGCTCTCAAGCCACTGCCTTCGGCGTTGCTCCCGCTCCCGTGTCCTGCCCTCGGGACGCGCGCTGATCGTTCCCTCGCTCGCATATCATTCTCCCCACCCTCTCCACTCCTCACGCTACTCCAATCATCCCACCCCTCGCGGTCTCCTCCCGCTCTCGGAACGACGAACCAGGCGTCGGCAAGTCGTGCCTCCTCCTGCGATTCTGCGACGACGCCTGGACGCCCAGTTTCATCACCACCATCGGAATCGACTTCAAGATCCGTACGATCGAGCTCGAGGGGAAGCGGATCAAGCTGCAGATTGTGCGTTCGGCTCGCTCCTCTCTCACCTCTGATACTGTTTTCGCCCCGTTGAGGCTGACGAGTAGATGCTGTGGTGGAATGTGCCGTGCAGTGGGACACGGCGGGTCAGGAACGGTTCCGCACGATCACGACGGCGTACTATCGCGGCGCGATGGGTATCCTCCTCGTCTACGACGTGACCGACGAGCGGAGCTTCAACAGTGAGTCGACGCACCTCGTATATGCTTGCTCGCACCACACTGTGTCGAGCTCGCGAGCTAGGAGATATTGACGAGATCGCTCACTCACGTCTCTTGATCCCGCAGACATCCGGACGTGGCACCAGAACGTTGAGCAGCATGCGTCTGAAGGGGTCAACAAGATTCTGATTGGCAACAAGTGCGACTGGACGGACAAGAAGGTGAGCTTTGCGGCTGTTCTCGTGGGTTTCCCTGGTTTCGCAAGCCGGGGGCAATCCGCTCGACTTCGGGACCTTGAGGAAGTACTCTATGAGCAACAGCACTGAGCGGGATGTTTCTCGACAGGTCATCTCGGAGCAACAAGGGCAAGAACTCGCAGACGAGCTCGGCTTGCGCTTCCTCGAGACGTCGGCAAAGAGCAACATCAACGTCGAGCAGGCCTTCTTTGCGCTGGCGAGGTGTGTCCCTCCACCTTCTCGTCTCCTCAAATGTCGAGAGTTGACGCCGGCTTGGGTTTCGCAGCGACATCAAGGCTCGCCTGCTCGACACGGCAACGGGCGCAGCGGGCGCAGGTGGCGCAGCGGCGGGTTCGGCAGGCTCGAACAGCGTCGGACTCGGGAGCGGTCAGGGCAACGCGGAGAACAAGAGCGGGTGCTGCTGAGCGCCGCGTCTTTCAGCCCGCCTTGTTCCCTTCGCCTCGCCTCGCCTCGCCTCCATATACCTGTCCCGCCGACTCGGTTCTTCTCTCACGACTAGTCCGTCGTCACCATCGCCCTTGCCCTCGTCACGACCCGGCCGACATCCCTTTCTTCCCAGCACTCGTTCTCCGACCGTGATCCGTTTCTCCCGACGCAGTAGCTCTTTCTGTTCCTCCTCGACTGTTTCCTCTCCCTTGCCCTCTTGCAATCCCTAGCGTGTACAGCACTCCTCACAGCGTGGACCTGGTCAGGTGGGACGCGTCGTCCGACGAGAATTTCGTGGCTTTCGCTTGGCGCCGCTGTTCCGGCGGAGTGTTGGTGTCGCTTCCGCCACCATCTTGTCTGGCTGGACTGTGCTGCTCTGCTCTGCCGTGCTTGACAGGTCTCGTACAGACTGCCAGCGAACCCTCCAGCACCCCCAGCCAAGCTTCGCTCCCGAGCATCGTCGCCTCCACACCCTCGAACGCGCGCGTCCGCTTCCCGCGACCCTCGCTCATCGCACCCACACACACCACCCAACCCAGGCAGAGCAGCATGCCGAGTCCGTACGGTGCATCACAGCACGAGTGAGTCTTCCCGAGCCATACACCCGCCAAGCACGCACCTCCTCGGAACCGCCGGTCGCTCACCCAAAGGACCCTCCTTTTCGACGCGCCCAGCTACCCGCCCGACGCTTCCAACGTCTACCTCGCCCATCCAGGCGAGAAGCCACACACTCGCTCGTCATTCGCCATGTCTGCCGCGGGCCACAAGGGCGGACGCGGACGCAGGATCTGGCTCTGGATCCTCGCGGCCCTCGTCGCGATTGTACTCGTCCTCGGTGCCGTGCTGGGCGGCGTGCTGGGCTCGCGAGCAGCGAACGACCACAAGAACAACAGTGTCAAAAGTGCGAAAGACGGCCAAGGAGGCGTCGGCTCGTCCGCCGCGACTCTCGCAGCGACGACGAGCGACGCCGCCTCGACGAGCGCGACACTGACCACCTCGAGCGCGGCTCCGACGTCGACGCCTGCAGGTAACACCTTCAAGGTCGTCGACTTGCCGCCCTGGTCGTGGGGACAGAACAAGTCGATCGGGATGTGCCTCGGTGCGTACAGACTCGCTCGTTCGTTCGCTCGTCCGTCCTTACCGCTTCTACTCGGCAGGCAACTGGCTCATCCTCGAAAAGTGGATGGCGCCCGACTGGTTCAACAACACGGTCAACGCCGTCAAGCCCGGCGCGGGCGCGACGACGATGGACGAGTGGGGATTCTGCCAGGTTCTTGGGCAGGACGGCGCAAAGGCGGCGTTGACGGACCACTTCAACACCTGGGTCACCGAGGACGACATCCAGACCATGTTTGAATACGTGCGTAGGACGAAGGTCTCGGATCTGTGCGAAAAAAATGGCGCGCTGACACGCTCGTTCGCTCCCGCAGGGCATCAACCAGCTCCGCATTCCGTTCGGCTTTTGGGCGTTCATCCCGACCCAAGGCAACGAGCCCTACGTCAACGACCAAGCGCTTTACCAGTCGCAGATCGAGCGCATTCTCGGCTACGCCCACGCTCGCGGAATGTACGCCATCCTCGACTGCCACGGTCTCCCCGGAAGTCAGAACGGCGAGCAGTCTTCCGGACAACTCACGACGACGCCTTCGTGGTTCGGAGGATCGGCTGCCTCGGAGACGCCGAACCAGGTCAGGTCCGACCAGATGGTTGCCGCCATCACCGACTGGGTCGCCAAGTCGCCCTACCGCTCGGTCGTCACCGGTATCGAGGTCATCAACGAGCCTCGCCCGTACACCGACGACCAGATCCAGCAGCTGCAGAACTAGTGCGTCCCTTTCGCCTTTCCCAACATTCTCCGCTGACCTTCCTCGTTTTCGCAGCTACGAGCGCAGCTACGCGACGATCCAGAAGTCCGCCTGGCCCGTCGCCACCTTCCTCCACAACGGCTACACGAACCTCACGTACTGGCAGTCCTTTGCCGCTCAACACGCGACCTCCCCTCCTTCGATGGTCATGGTCGACCACCCTTACCCCGGCAATTTCCCGCCTCAGAACAACAGCGCCGACATCCTCAAGCAGGTCTGCACGGCCGGACAGCGGTACTTGAACGTGCGTGCCGGTTTGACGGACCTTCTCCTCCGCCTGGACCTTGCTGACCTTTCGCGAGGTCCGCACGCAGTACCCTATCCCCGTCTGCATCGACGAATGGAGCTTGTATACGGGAGTGAAGGACCAGGCGTTTGAGAAGCAGTTCTACGAGCAGCAACTCGCGACTTGGACCTGGAGGTGAGTTGGGACTTGGGTCGTCTTGCGCCGTATTCCAGCGCTTTCTGGGCACTTTCATGCGCTTGATACGCCAGCCACGCTCTTCAAAGACACCGCAACAAACGTACGAACCGCTTGGCCGACGACGCTAACCCACCCTTTCCTTCCCTCCCTCCCCCGCTCTTCTCGCCCTCGCAGCGCCGGCGGCCACTACTGGAGCTGGAAGCTTGAGACGAGTCAGCAGGACCTCGCTGCTGGTCTTGACTACAGCCAGGTGCGTCCCGCCTCATGCTCGTAATCCGACAGATGAACTGACTTTCTCGCTTCCTTGCCCGCTTTGCAGTACTCGTTTGGTGCGCTCGCTTCTCCTCGAGCTGGCGATTGCGAGGACGGTACTGACGCTCGCAACACTCGCAGTCACGCTCCTGAAGAACAACTCGGCGACGATCCCCAAAGCGTCCGACTTTGGCCAGAACGGCACGACGACCCAGTCCGCCGCCGAAGCCTACCTCGCCGGTATCGGCTCGGACCTCTCCTCCGCATGCGGCGCCGCACCTTCGAACGTCGCGCCCTTTGCGACTACCTCTGTCCCCGCATGGACCGCTGAGCAGTCTGCGCGGTCGTCTGCGAAGGGCCAGACTCTTACGGCGACTGCGACAGCCTCGAGCGGCTCGGCGTCGGCGACGGCAACGACTCGACAGCGTGTCAAGCGGGCCATGTCCTACAAGGCGTGAGTTGGCGCGCAGACGCAGACGCAGGTCGTCTCCCTTCCCCCTTCTCTGGACCCACTGTCCTCGCTGTCGTTACTCTATCCAGCCTCTCTATCTTTCAGCATATACTCCTTCATACCTCCTTCGCTCCTCTCCTCGAGTCTGTATTCGTGCCGCACTACTTGCTGAATGGACACTTCTTTTCTTCCGCTCCTCGACGACCTCCGCCGGTTGCGGCAGACTGTCTCGGGTAGCGCAAGCGTGCGCTGAAGCGTGGCAAGGGAGATTGCGAGCGGAGTCGAGTCCGTGGCCCCGCTGTCGTTGCCCTGCGAGGAAGGTTTTCTCGCTCTTCCCTTGCGCCCGCTCCTTCATACTCTTCTGTGTTGCTGCTGCCGCTGTGACGAGACTGAACGCTGCTTACACGCGCTGCTCGAGCGCTTCGTCACGACCTTTCCATCCGCCGACCTCGACAGGCTCGTCGTCTCCCAGAGTCGACCAACCCAGTCTCAGCGACCGTCGCGTCCTTGGACCCGCCAGCATCGCCAGACCGCGCCTTGACGACCACCACGACCTACGCCCACGCCCACGAACCCCTAGACAGCCTACATCTCCCGCCAGACGCGCCGACGGCTTCCATACTTCGCCGGAACTCTCACTCTCGACAGACACTGCGACTCGCTCGACGCGTTCAGCGACTATGTCGGAAGTCCATGCGGTTGATCAGGAGCCGGTGGCTATTCACGACCAGCAGGAAGAGCGAGCGGACGAGGGAGCGAACGAACCGGTTCTGTTCGCTGAACCAACGGAGGAGGGGGTCGAGTTTGACTGGCCTGTTGGGGACAGGGACCGTGGACCGACGTTCCGGGAGATGCTCGAGTCGCTCAATGACCCTATCCCGACCTACGACGAGCTCGAGGTGCGTTCACCCTCCCCTCCTTCCCTTCCCTCGCTGAGCCCCTTTGAGGCTAATGCGCTGGTCTGCCCGTGCAGGACTTCGGCTTGTTCGACCACACGCATTGCTCAAGGCTGCTCGCCGATTACCGCCTGAAGAACCCCTCGCCTGCACCCACATCTCCTCTCCCTCAAATCGCCTTCTCGCCAGCATGCGACTCGGCTGTCTCCTCCCGCCAAATCGGCCGCGCCTACACGCCTCGACACCGTCACTCGCTCTCTGTCCTCCCCGTCCCACAACCTCAGAGCGGCCCACCTCTCGCCAGTCCCTCGATCGCACCGCGCCTCAACCCCCCCAAGCTCGTCCGCAAAGCTACAGCCCGCCCTCGTCCCTCTCACCGCGCCAAAAGCGCAAGCGAAGTTCCTCTCGCCGAGAACGTGACTTCCATGCCTCCGCGCCCTTCGTTCGACAGCTCGAGCGAATGGAGGCATTCGGTCTCGCTCTCGAGGAACGAGACGGTCAAGGAGAACCGTGGGGTGCGCAAGCTGAGGAAACAGGCGCCGCCGAGGATCACGGTGCGCACGGACGACGACTACCTCCTCAGGCCGTTCAACGACCCACCTCATCCCGACTTGCTCGACTTTGCGGACGAGGCGAAGGGCCCGTCCAGCCTGCAGCCTGCGACGATTCTGGTGCGACCCAGTACGCCACGCCGCTCGAGTGGACGTTCTTCGGTCGCGTCGTTCGTGACTTCCCCGCTCGCCTACGAGCCCAACGAGGCAGAAGCCATGTCTCCCCCTCCTCGCCCTTCTTCTCCCGTCAGCTCCTTCCCCTCTTCCGCCCGTCGCGCGACGCTCCCACCCGTCGAGACCAAGAAGCGCGGCTCGACCATCTCGTCAGCCGACAGCTCCTACTACGCCGACAACGAGCGCGCGCGCATGTCCCCCCGCGCGCCACGGACAGGACGATGGAGTATGGCTGCGCCTCCCTCGCCGAGCGGATCGACCTCGTCGAACGGGATGTGGAGTAAGGCGATCAAGCTTGGCAGAGGCAAGCGAGGGAGCGAATCGCGCGCTTCGAGCGTGACGAGTCTCGACTCGCCTGTCGGGTGGGAGATGCTGGATTATGGACAGGCTGGAGAGGCGCGGAGCTTTGAGGTACTTGGACGACCACTCTCGAGGCCGCAAGTCGAGCGGGCGCAGTCGGCGGACATCTTCCCATCTGTCGCACGGGTCGTCTCGCCTGCGCTCACCGATTCGAGCCTCAGCTCGTCGCCTCCGACGCCCAACCTCGACAGGATTGTCGAGCAGCCAGAGACGCCCGACAAGCGACGCTCGCTTGTCTCGAAGCGATCCTCTCGCCAACTCGCCAAGGCCATCTCGCACGACTCGCTGCCTCCTTCGAGCGGAACGACCACGCCCGCAATCTTTTCCGCCGCATCGAGCATCACAGCGGGAGAGCGAGACTCGCCTGTCCGGCCACCGCTCTCCCGCTCCCGCCGCTCATCCAACCTCGTCCTCGCATCCACTCACTCCGCCTCCGCTCCGCCCACTCCAGCAATCGACGAATCTCGCCCAATCGTACCCTGCTACTCGGCTAACTCGCTCGCCGAGAGCGAGTCTTGGATGTCGTCCATGTCGTCCCAATCGCGCGACTCGCTCTTCTACTCGGGCGACGAGACGCCTGCTTCGTCATCCGCCGAAGTCGACGAGGATGCCGTCGGTGCGCATACGGACGATTTGAGCGTCCTCGCGCGCGTCGAGAAGGCGCATGTCGTTGTCGACCCGTCCGCGAGCGATGTCCTCGCATCCGCCGTCCTCGCGCCCTCGCTCACCTAGACGTCCTAGACCTCTTCCTTGTCTTCGCATCCTTTCTATCCATCTCCACATTTCGCATTCCGCTTTATCGCATCCGGTTGTCGTCTCGAATTATCCTTCAGGTGGTTCTTTCGCCGTATCGCGCATCCTTGACGCGTCCTTTGGTCGCACTCCTGTGCTCTCCTATCTCTTTGTTGTGACAGTTGCAGTACAATATCGTTCTCCGGCGGAGGAACTATAGAACGAGGAAGAACATGACCTCGTGTAAGCATTCGAAACCGTTTGTATTCGCCGAATAGGAAGCCTGCGAAGTGGGGTGTCCTGCTGTCCTCCTCCTTCCGTACCTCTCAGCTGGTCTTGCTGCTTGCTCATCTCTGCTTTAGACAGCTCTCCTCGCCGCTAGACAACCCAGACCCACCGCCCATCCCGCCTGCCCTCCCCTTTCGACCTCATCTCCCCCTCGCCAATGTCGACCGCGTACATCTGCGCAGAGCCCGAGGGCGACTCGCTTGAGCCTTCGTTGCAGAACATCCTTGATCAGGGTGCGTTTGGGATTGTCGAGCGCGACAAGGGCGGCGCTGACGAGCATGTTCTTTCCACCTCGCCGTCCGTACCTCGTTCTGCTCTCCCTCACACTGGGATGCTCCCGCACTTCCGCCTGCAAACACCCAAACTATCGCTCGAATGATGCCCTCACCAAATCGCGACTATTCTCCGGTTCCTCGGCGTCGCCCTCTCTCACCCCTTTCGCCCTTCCGCTTCCTCCTCACTCGCAGATACGCTCAAGTGGATCTTTGTTGGTGGTAAGGGCGGCGTCGGAAAGACCACAACCAGTTGCAGCTTGGCGGTACAACTGGCGAAAGTTCGCGAGTCGGTACTCCTCATGTACGCTTTCTCGCCGTCCCTGTCTCTTCGTCTCCGCGCCTGACCCGCCTGTTGCATTCAGCTCCACCGACCCAGCACACAACCTCTCCGACGCGTTCTCGCAAAAGTTTGGCAAGGAGGCGAGCAAGGTCAACGGTTTCACGAACTTGTACGCGATGGAGATCGACCCGAGCGCGTCGATGCAGGACATGGTCGAGTCTGGTGGGTCTAGCTCATCACTCCTCTTCTCGGCGATTGTTGACAGTCTCTGGCGGCAGGCGACGACAGCGGCATGAACGGCATGATGCAGGACTTGGCGTTTGCGATTCCAGGTATCGACGAGGCGATGGGCTTTGCGGAGGTCATGAAGTGAGTGCTCTTTCTTCTTCGCCGTCAACGAGGCACTCACTCGCGACGCCCCATAGGCACGTCAAGTCGATGGAGTTCTCGGTCATCGTCTTCGACACCGCGCCGACCGGCCACACCCTCCGCTTCCTGTCCTTCCCTTCGGTCCTCGAGAAGGCTCTTGCGAAGTTGAGCGGGCTGTCAGGGCGCTTTGGGCCAATGCTGAACCAGGTAAGCGCAGCCTGAGAAGCGGGACTTGTGCAGGAACTGACGAACCCGGTTCTGCAGATCGGCTCGATGATGGGTGGTGGGCTGAACACGAGCGAGATGTTTGAAAAGCTCGAGAGCATGCGGACGGTCGTCACGGAGGTCAACGCGCAGTTCAAGAACCCCGTGAGTACAGCAGAAGTCGCCCGAACGAAACGGTGTTGACTCTCGCCTTCTGCAGGACCTCACAACCTTCATTCCCGTCATGAGTGCGTGGGATCCGACACACTGAACGAGTGCTTTTGCTGATGTACTCATGTGCAGTCTCGGAATTCCTGTCGCTCTATGAGACGGAGCGCCTCATCCAGGAGCTCACGCAGTACCAAATCGACGTCCACGCCATCGTCGTCAACCAGCTCCTCTACCCCGAAGAGAGTGCGTATGCGACGCAATTGCGCACTGTGTGCGATACTGACGATCACGCCACGCAGATTCAAGCTGCAAGCACTGCCAGGTCCGATGGAAGCAGCAGCAGAAGTACCTCAAGGAGGCGTACGAGCTCTACGCGGAGGTGCGCCACCTCAATGTCTCTCTCCAACCTCCTCGTGTGTCTGACTTTCGTTCACGCCTGCAGGACTTCCACATCGTGCGGATGCCGCTTCTCAGCCAGGAAGTGCGCGGAACGGAGGCTCTCAAGAAGTGCGAACGCCTGCTTCCTGTCTCTCGTCCGGCATGAGCTGACTCTCTTCCTCTCCTGTACAGGTTCAGCGAGCTGCTCATCCACCCATACAAGCAGGGAGACGAAGTTGTGTTGTCGTAGTTTCGCAAGTCTCCGTGCATACCCTTGCTTCCTCTGCCCGGCGTCGTCGCTACTCGGCGTATCCGTATTGTTTGTGAGGTTGCTGCGGCTGTACCAAGTCGGACAGATACACCTTGTCGTCAACTTGCCTGTATCCCGCACCTCTCCCGCTCACTCTCGCCTGCTCTCGCTTCACACTCGGCTTCACTGGCTGGAACGGCCGCCATGTCTTCCGAAACGCTGTCTCCTGCTGCACAGCGCGCCGCGGCCCGCCAGGCCAAGCTGCTCGCGAAGGGCAAGGAGCGCCTCGACAAGTTGACGGGTGCCGCAAAGAACGAGGGACGCGTCGTTTCGGACTGTGCGCGCGGTCCGTCAAACGAACCAGACGCTTGCTGACACACTCGTGGTCCCACAGCTGTCGGCGGCATCGCTCCTCGACCTGCCAACGTCAACCCTCCTCCCCCATCCACTCTCGCCGATATCAACCAGGACGACGACCCTGCCGAGGTGGATCTCGCGTCGCAGTCACCCTTGGCGCTGTTTGAAGGAGGTGGACCCGCAGGAGCAGGCTTTTCAGGCGCAGGAGCACAGAACCCGTTCGCGCCAGGAGGAGCGGGAGGAGACGACATGTTCTCGCAGATGCTCTCGCAGATGATGGCTGGTGCAGGGGGACCTCAGGCAGGAGCAGGAGGAGCAGGCGCTGGACCGGCGGCGGGAGCAAATCCGTTCATGCAGGGCCCGCCAATGTCGCCTTTCCCTCCTGCGCCGAAGACCTTCCTTGACCGCATCTTCCCCGCCATTCACCTTCTCGCCATGGTCGGTCTGGCGGTGTACGTTGTCGCTGTGTACGAGCCAGCGAAGCGGTTGGCGGAGTACGGCTGGACGGGCGCGCAAGACGGCATCGACTGGGCGTCCTGGGGCGCGCTCATCAGCCGGAAACCTCGCGAGGCGGGCGTCGTGGCGGATGCAATCGGACTGAACGGTCTCGCAGAAGTTGTGCGTCTGCTCTCCCGACCTGGTCATTCCCGTCGCGCTGACTCTGCGTTTCCAGCCTCTCCTGTGGATGTTCGTCAGTGTCGAGCTCGTTCTGCAGACGACGCGGCTCTTCCTCCTACGAGTGCGTTTAGTACACTCTTTGGCTGCTGTCAGCCGCCGCTAAGCCGCCTTTAACATCCGCAGAACCGTCCCGCCCCGCCCGGCATCATCAACTCGCTCCTCCCGATGCTCTCCCAGTTCTCCCCTCAGCTCGCCGTCGCCATTCAGACAGGTGTGCGCTACCTGGACATCTTCTCGACGTTCCTGAACGACCTCGGCGTCCTCATCTTCTGCATCGGCATCGTCACTCTCGTCGGCAGGTGGAAGACGGGCGAGCCGACCGGCATCGTCGACGTGCTCGCCGACAAGACGAGCGAGATGCTGGCGAGGGCATCGGAGGAATTGTAGGACGTCGAGGGTTTCTGCTGTCAACCGGGTTTCGCTACGATGCTGGCCTCGACTTGTTGGTCGCTGAAGCTGCTGCCTGCGGCTTGTGCGGTGGCGGCGACGCTCGAGCGGATGCAGTCGACTTTGGCCTGCTGAACCGTCTACGGTAGGCTTCCAGCAGCAAGCAGCCTTGTCTGCCTCCTTCCTCCCGGCAGGAATATTCTGATCTGGCCTGGCTGGAACGGGTTGCAAGGCACGCGGGGACTCCAAATGGAGCTCATGAAATGATCGAAGGGGTCAAGTCGCCGCGCGCAGGGCGAACTTGCCGGACTCCGACTTGTCGCTCTCCCTCCCTCGTCCCACAGCGCACGCAGTGACTCGCCGCAACGATGGGCGACAACTACAAGGACTACAGTCGCCAGCCGACCCACGTCGACCGGTCCGACCACCCCTCAGCGTGAGTCTCGCGTCGTCGCCGACCTTTTTGCCCCACTCGGATGGCCTGTTTGCCGTCGACCTCGAGCTGACCAGTCGTGCGACTCGTTGCAGCGACCACGAGTATGGCGGGAACACCCGCGGCGAGCCCGGCGAGAAGAACTGGGCGGACATGACGACCAAGGACCTGGAGCGGGCCGCCCAGGACAACCACGACCGGCCACTGGGAACGCTTGTTGGAGACTGGCGGGTTAAGGAGAAGGAGGGACCGGAAGAAGGCGTACGTCTTCCCATTCAGGAGAAATGAGCCAGCCTCGGCGTCCTACCGCGTCCCGTTTGCTCGAACGTCGATTCCTGACTTTCGCTCGTTCTGTCTTTGCAGTACGTCGGCGGCACGTCAGCTTTCGGCGCTCCTCCCGGGCGTGACCTGCGTGACTACGCAGAGAACGAGCGGGGAGACGTCGGCCGAGCGTACGGCCAGCCTGAAGACGATGCTTACTAGTGAGGCTCTTCCTCCTGGTCCCATCATCTCTCCCTTTCGCTTGCGCGGGCGGACCGGTACATGCGCCGAGCCAGTGTCTCGCTCTAGTGCTTGCGCAGACCTCGGTGACGATCCGAGCGAACTACGGCTGACTCTCACCTCCTGCGACTTTGCAGCGGCGGCTCTCGCGGCGGGCGTCAATCGGCCTTCTCGCAGGCGTACACCGCCGAGGACCGATACAGTTACGAGCCGCAGGGTCGCCAGAAGCAGGACTTCTTCTCCAAGAACGACAACCGCGGCTATGACCCGGACGACACGAACTTTGTCAACGATGTCCCGCCGCGTCCCGCCTACCGCACCTTGACGTTCTACGAGCGCTGTTGGTTGACCGGCTTCCAGCTTGGGTCGTTCATCGGCACGACGCTCGCGTTCAACATGATCGTAATCATGTCGCTCGTCGTCTACGTCACGAACAAGCTTAACCCGCTGCACAAGTCGCCGCCTCGCGCCAAGGTCGAGAAGGAGTTCGAGGAGCGCATCACGGGCGAGCGCTACTCGACACGTGCGGCCTACTACGCCAACTACTGGGGCTACGACTGTACGTCCTGCCTTCTCCCCTCTCAGGGTTGAGATGGAACTGATTTTCTGCCACCGCAGGCGAGGACATCGACGTCGAAACCGAGGATGGCTTCATCCTCCGTCTGCACCACCTCACGTCGAAGAAGCACGAGAAGCGCGGCCACCCGGTCATCCTCCAGCACGGTATCCTGTCAACTTCCGTCACTTTTAGTGCGTTTTCCACGCTCTCCGCATCCATCAAGCCCAAAAACTAACAGATCTCGCTTGCAGTGGTCAACGAGGAGCGCTCGCTTGCTTTCTGGCTTCTCGAGCAGGGCTACGACGTTTGGCTCTCGAACATCCGCACCAACTTCAAGATGCCCCACCGCCACGTACGCTTGCTCGACACGAGGTCTAGCACGCGAGGCGCTGGAGCTGACCTTCCCGTTAAAACAGTACTCTCGCGCTGACCCGCGCTACTGGGCTTGGACGGTACGTCGCTGGCTTCAACCATACCTTGACTCATGGACGACTGACTGAATTTGCTTGTTCACAGGTCCGGGATATCGGTATCTACGACCTCCCGGCTATCGTCGACTACGTCGGCAAGGAGACTGGACTCAAGGTGCGCTTGCTAACGCTGGCCGTTATAGTCCGGCCTGACTCACTCTTCTTATTCAGCCCGCCTACATCGGACACTCGCAAGGCTGCGGCACAAGTGAATCGCGTTCAGCTCGACAACCATGTGCCCCTTCTGACGTTTCACCCTCGCAGTGTACCTCGCTCTCTCGCGCGGCATGCGCCCCGACCTGGGCAACAAGATCTCGTGCTTTATCTCACTCGCTCCCGCCGTTTACGCCGGACCTGCCCTCCGCCGCTTCCCCTTCTCGCTCATGCGCAAGTTCGCCGGCTCGAGGAAGGTCTGGAAGCTCGTCTTTGGCGGTGCGTCCTCCCATATTCTCTTTGAATGCGCCAACGATTGACGAGTCTCGCCGAATAGTCCGCGAGTTCATCCCCGCCATCGGTATTCTTCAAGCAGTCTTGCCGGGCTGGCTCTTCGGCCACTTCGCCAACCCGACTTTCGCCTTCATCTTCGGCTTCCACGACCACAACTGGTGCGTTCCTCCCCTCTGACTCTCCCTTTCAACTTGAGCTGACTTTACGCGCTGCGAATAGGGTCAAGCGCCAGATTCCCAAGTTCTTCCGAACCGTCGCTGTGCCGAACAGCAGCGAACTCCTTCTCTGTGAGTTTGCACACCGTCTTTACGAATAGGGAGATGACCGAGACTGACGAGCCTTGCTTGACCGCAGACTGTAAGCTTTCGTTTGGACGACTGCTCTTGCTCGCATTGGCCGTGCTCCCGCCAATTCGCCGGCTAAATTGCATGAAGCGCTGATCCCGCTCGATCTGTCCCGCAGACATGAACGTCTTTGCCGGCAAGAACTGCGTCTTCGACACGCGCACGACCGAGCCGTGGTTCCCCGCCTCGATGCCGCCTCTCGCCATCTTCTACGGCACGCTCGACACGCTCGTCCTCGGCAAGCCCCTCGTCGAGCGGATCAGGAGTCACGAGCCAAACGTCAGGCTCGTCAAGGCTGTCGCGCTTGAGAACTACGGTGCGTCCTGCTCTGTTCGACGGACCTTCGAGTACCCAGCTTGAACGCTCTCGTCGAGGGAATGAGCTTGGCTGGCGAGGACACACGAGCGCTAGATCGCAAAGAGCTGAAGACTGACTCTTCTTGACCTGAACCTTCGCAGAGCACCAAGACCCGATCTGGGCGCACACCGCCATCAGGGAGGTGTACCCGGGCATCAAGGAGGTCATCGAGGAGACGCGCTACGGCTACAAGCGCGGCAAGCACGACCGAGTTTGAGGAGAACATCATGGTGCGTCTCCTTCTTCCTCCTCACTCATTCCGTCCTCTCCCTCGAGAGACGTGGCTGACACTCTCTCTGGCTCTTGGTGGCGCTTGTGCGTCCCGCAGGACACCACCCTTTCGTCGTTTCGTCTTTCCAGCCTCGAAAGAGGCTGCCCCCTACCGGCGCTGCTATACGGCTTTCCTTGGCCCCTGTATCATATCTATTGCTCCGTCTCTGTATTCGCACGCACAACTGGACCCGAACGTGTTCGCTGCTCGATTACTTGGACGCCGTCACGATGAGAGGACGAGGATGAGGCTCTCGCACTCCCAGACTCGCAATTCTCGCTGCGAGCTCTGCTGCTTGGCGATCCTCGTTTAGACAGGCCCAAAGACACCGTGCCTGCGACTAGAAACTGCCCCCGACTTGCAAAAGTCAATTTGGCCGGGGTTCGTCTTTCACGCAGGACCGCTCTTTACCTCGAACTGCTCACTTCGCACGCTCGGGACACTCGCTGGCTGCTCAGACTGCTCAAACACACTCACAGCAACCCAACGAGATAGCTCGGGACTCGCCAGGTGCGCTCACTCGTCTTCTACACCGCTCTGCTCTTCCTCATCACTTCGAGCTGACTCGCGATGACACAGCGCTGCAGCGCGCCGCGATGCCGCCGTGGAACGCGGTAAACAGGTTGCAGACATCCCACGACTCCGCGCACCCGCACAACGCCGCCGCCAGCTCTTCGAAATCCTTCCCCGCTCCCGCCCTCCCTCACACGCCGGACCCGACACCTCCCTCGTCCGTCCCTACTTCCATCCCCAACTCGCCCGAGTACGTCGAGGCAGACTTGAAAGGCAGGCACCACCGCGGCGGAAGCATGGACAGGGTCAATCACGGTGGTCCCGCCAAGCCAGGGAGAGCTTCGCGCTCGCCGCAAAAAAGGAGGGCAGTCGCTCCCGTCGGGTACATCGACTCATTTGACGATTTCTCCGACCCGCCTGAATCCGCGTTAAGCGCGGTGCACGATCCCGTCGGCTTTCCCTCGTTCCGAACGAACGGCTGGACGCAGCAGTCTCCGTCCTCCGACGTCGAGGAGGACAGCGTCAGGTTCGGTCCAACCACGAGGAAGACGACGACTACGACCACAACGACCCTGCGCACCGAGCGCCGCCAGATTCGCTACTCCTTCCCCTCCGCCTTGCATGCTCACGAAGAGACCCGCTCGGACGCCTCCACGCCACGGCCGCGGACCCGCTCGCACACCAGCCGCCCGCATGTATCCTTCGCTCCATCCTTCACGCGCTCGTCGAGTACCGGATCATCGAGGACTCGCTCGCCCTCAGGCCTTCACCGCCGTGCGGGCGGAACAGCAGGCGTCCGCCAATCTCGTCGCTCCCTCGGCGTGTCGGAGTACATTCAGCACAGGCCCTCGTCGAACACGTTCCCTCGTTCGGCATCTGCGCCTTTCTTGCACGCGCCGCCCTCGACTCCCGCCACCTCATCCCCCTTCTTCCGCCGTTCCTCGCTTGCCTCCGCCTCTAGCTTCGCTGTCGAGCGCCGCACGACCAGACGTGAGCGCGATGACAGCGCTGAGCATGCGATCGCCAAAGCCCTGTCAGACTCGACGCTCCCCTTCTTCCGCCCCGTCTTCCAGAGTCTCGCCTTCTTCGTCGTCTCGGCCATCGCCGCGATCACCGTCTCTGCCGTCCTCGCCACCTCGTTCAGCTTGACGTTCTATGACGACTGCTCGCGCCGCGTCGGGCACGTCCAGCGCTCGCTCGGCGGAAGCATTGAAGGTGTCCGTGCGGGAATGGGTCGCATGATCGGCAACGCGAAGGGCGCGCTTGACTTGGCAGTCAAGGCTGCGGGCGCCAGTAAGGGTATGGGCGGAAGGCACGACACGCCGCACGGAGACGACAGTGGCAGGACGGCGATGCCGACGGTCGAGGAGCAGCCGGACAGCGATGGCGAGCCTGTCAAGCGTCGCAAGTCGAGGCGCAGGACGAGGCAGACTGAGGCGGAGCCATCGGCCGGCTGGGCGTTCAAGGCGTCGCCACCCCCGCCCGCTCCGCTTGGAACGCCAGGCTCGCGCGAGGAAGGCGAGCTTGCAGATGCAGCCGGTTGGGGAACAGACGATGACGCCCTTCCCTTCGACGTCCCTCACCCGACTCCTCGCCACTCTCGCCCCGCTTCGCCACACCGCTCGCGCCAGGCTAGCGGGACCGCCTCCGCCTCGACTCTTCCCCCTCGTCCGCCTCTCGCCTTTCTCATTCCTTCGATCCTCTTCGCACTCGTCTTCGCCTTTGCGAGGGTCGTCGCTGAGGTCTGGAAGGGCAAGAACGCAGGATCGCACGGTCCGTCTCGTCCGTCGTGGCAAGGCGCGAGGGCGTGAGCTGGACTTCACAAAGGCGCCGTCGAGGCGCATAGGCTTGTTGCATACTCTCTCGTCGTCCCTCCCCATACACGAATGTTCAGTTTGCGCACATACACCTCTCTTCCTCTCATTCGTACGATACCACCTGCTGTCTATACCTTCCTTCGCCTGTCAGTTCCCTCCCCCTCACTCTGTTGATGTCTTTCTTCTTCGCTCGCTCATCTGTCCCTCCCTCTCGTCTCGCTCGTGTAGATCGCTTGACGGTTTCCTCCTCTCCTCACTTGCATTGCTTGAGAATCGTACATCGCTTCCTCCGTCTCCCCAGAATTCAGGAGAGCACGAGTGGAGCACATTGCGATGCAAACGATTGAAGCGCCAAGCCGCTTACAAGAACCCGCCTCCTCCAAACTTCCCGCCCAAGCCTTTCGCGTTTCTGATCGCATTCGCCCGCTGGTGGTCATCCATGAGCCTTCCTCCGACGCCCATGTCGCGGTCGCGGTCCCAGATGGCTGTCGGTGCGCGGTCGTCGTCGGCATCTTTGCCTTTAGACTTTGACGACTTGGAGTGTTGGTCGACGAGGGACTGGTTGCGCGCCGATTTCTGCGCGGGGGGTCATTGTTACTTCAGCCAGGTGTTAACGACGTTAGAGAAAGCGCTGCGCACGTTGTACCGCTCGACCTCATCCTTGAGATGTTGGTCCCGCATCCTCTTCCTCCGCGCATCGTCCGTCTCGTCCTCCGCCGGCGCGTTCTCCGCCCGCCGCTTCTTGCCCATCATCTCGTCCGCCAGCCGTTGTTGTCGCTCGGCGGGAGTCTCGGTCCACAGGTTGACATCGGAGGAGGAATTCTTGGTCGAGGCGGACTGGGCGGCTTTGCCGGTTGCGAAGCCGCGAGACTTGAGCTTTGTCGTATCGATCGCTGTGAGGGAGGAATCAGAGAGGCTTTCACAAGATTGGGAGGGAACAACGCACAGCTGAGCAAGTCCATCTCCTTTGGCGGGACAAGCATCCATTCCTCCCGCTGCAACTTCTTGCCCTCCTTTGCCTGCCGCTCCTTCTCCTTCTCCCGCTCCTCGCGCTCCCTGAACAGCCTCGCACCTTCGTTGTCGTCGTTGCTCGCTCCCGCCGGCAACGGCATCGGTCCCACCGAATCGTCCTCCTCGTCGCTGGCAGGTCCGTAGACAGCAAAGTCGCCATACGGGTCGATGACGACCGCTTTTCCTCCTACCATGCCAGGTGGTCGACTTGGCCCGACGGGCGGGGACGGCGACGACCGTCGTCTCGCGGCGAGGTGAGGCGGAAGCTGAGGACCCGCCTGAGCAGACGGCAACTGCGGCCCAGCGGTGCTCCTTGGCCCCGCATCCCGCTCAGCAGCCAGTTCGGGCGGGAGTGACGGACCGTAGTCATCGTCCGAGTCGTCTGCGGCGGCGGGAACGAGAGGTGGAGCGGGTCCGGCTGATGAGGATGAGGAAGGGAGAGAGGGCCCGATGGAGGCTGCTTCGGGCGACGCTCGCGGGCGAGCAAGGTGCGGTGGTAGCTCTGGACCGATTCCCATGGCAGAACAGCGAGATCGAGTGGATGGAAGAGTACAACAAGTGGTGACGGAAGTCTACTGATCCTCGACGGCGAGCGGGTTCCAGTGGTTCGCTTCGAGCGCCTCTTCCAGTTCCTGCAAGTCCATCAGTCAGCTCTGTCGGCCCAGCAAAGCGCAAGGAGCGAGGCGACTCACGTCCTTGACCCGCTCGACAGCGTCCGGCGAGATGAGGACGTGCGTCTCGTCAAGGTCTGCGATAATGAAGCGATGCCGGCCTGCCTTCTCGTCGAGCTGCAGGAGGATTTGCTTGACGGCGGGGTCGCTGGAGAGCGAGGTGTGAGCCAGAGAGACGGTTGCGACTCCAGAGGGGGTACTCACCAAGTGACCAGGACGCCTGGGCAGCCGTGAACGAGGATATGAGCGACGTCTGCGCAGTCAAAAAGCGTCGTACATACCGCGGGTAGCCTTCACCATCGTCTCATGGGAGAGCGAGCAGTTGCAGAGTGAAGGGAAGGAGGGAGAGAGGGGAAATGACCAGCCCGCCGAGCTATTGCTTGCTTGGGGGCATAGGGGACAAACGCGCAACAAGATGCTGTATTCACGAAACATTGCGAGAGGGCGGAGAAACGGGCGACTACAGCGGCACCCTGCCGACCAGCTTCCATTCCTCGGGCTTGCCCTCGCACATCCAGACCTGCACCTCCTTGACCTCGATTCCTTCCTGTCCCTTCAGCGCATGCCATCCACCTTCAATCGTCCGCATCGTCCCGTCCTCCACCAGTCGTTGAACGATGTCCTTCGCCCGTCGTTTCTCATTGTCCACGCCATACATCAGCGAGTGGTGCGGGAAATAATCGTCTTCCGGCTGTCGTACCGCAACTTCAGGCAACAAAGCATCTCGAACTGCCTTTCGCAAGGCGAGGAGCGGCTCGTCGGGCGAGATCTTGGCGAAGAGGTACTGGAAGAAGTTCTGTTCGTCCGCCTTGGTACCGAGTTCGCGGAAGGATAGCCGGAGGGGAGGTCGGTGGGTTGTTCGCCAGGTTGCGATGGCAGAAGAGAGCGAGTCGAGAACGCTTGAGACGGGGGCGGAGGATGGAATGCCTGAAAGGAGGGTGACATGGGGACCAAACTTCAGGGCGTCAAACTCGTTTGCGAGGTCGTTGATAAGGCCGCCGAGGTCTGTACGAAGAGAAGACGTCGACACCGAGTCTACAGCGAGCAAGAGGAATGCACACACCTTCGACCTCATCGTCGTGGAAGGGTGAGAGCCAGAGTGCAAGACCTGCGAACGTGCCGGCAGAGACTGTGAGCCTATCAGCAGGCTTCAATCACCATCTCGACGAGCGCGCTTACCCATCTGAGCTGTCGCGGAGCGTCGAAGTGATGAGGAGGAGACAAAGAAGCAACTTGGCCCTCTCCCACGACCCACCCTCCGCTAGAACGCCTGGCTCGTTCTCGAGGCGACTGTAGCACGGCCTAGAAGGCCAGCATGACCATCGCACCTGCCCCCGTCGCGCTCTTCTCGCACGACAATCACTCCCCACTTCTCGACCTCCTCCGACCACATCTCCCTCGCTCGCTCCCGCTGTATTCGACGCTGCAGACCCCCGGACAGCCTATCGCAGTCTATGCCACCTTTCCGCCTGGCGCAGAAGCAGGAGGCGAGGAAGGACGACGGCGGATTCCCTGGCTCATCCTCGCAGACCTCGGCAACCAGCTGCGCTTCTTCTGCTCATACGAAGCGAAGACGGCGCTGAGTGAAGCGGAGAGGTCGGAAGGCGAAGAGCTGGTCGGAAGGGCGCTGCGGCTGTACCTGCTGGAGCATCACGGAGGTCGAGATCGTGCGATTCACTCCTTTACGCCGGGTCTGTTGGATGCTGATAGCTCGCACACATTCAGGTATAAGCATCGGAGCGATACCGGACATCTGGACATCCTGCATCGAGCGCTTCTTCAACACCAAGCCTTTCTCAAACTCGGAAATCCACTACCTTCTGCCGCACGATGTTGCCGAGTCTTTACCGGTCAACGGATCGACGAAAGGAGGTATTGTGTTACCTGGAGGCGTGGTCGAGACTCAGGGAAGGGAGGAAGACGTAGCAGAGGTGAGTTCACGTCTCCTTCGAACGCTGTTTCCTCACGTCCCAATGTCTTAAACATCCAACCTCGTAGATTCTCTCAACATCCGAAGTACCACATCCTCCGGCTTACATCGCGACCCGGCTGCCTTACACCACCGTCCTACGCTCCGTCGACAGTTCCACGGCTTCTTCCACCGACTCTACAGCCGTATCGACCCCCTCTTCCATCCTTGCTCATTGCACAACACACCGCGACGGATCCATCGGCACCCTTCATGTCTCCTCTTCACATCGCCAGCGCGGCCTCGGCGCTCTCGTCCTTCGCACACGGATATCTCGCATGTTCTCCCCCGCCGAGGCGCCACGACATGTCGAGCCGGAGTGGCGGAGCGCCGCAGCGTTCTGCTACGTGCATGCGGACAATCTAGCCAGCAATGCGTTGATGCGGAAGGTTGGGATGCGGAAGAGCGATTGGGAGGTCTGGTGGGCGCGGGTGAAGCTGCCACTCGAGGCATAGGCGACGAATAGACTCAGGAGGCGTAGACATACCTATTTCAGCTTCAGGTATACACCGCTTGCGTAGACGAGCGCATCAGACGCCGTCGAACCCAGCGAGGAGGGTCTCCTGCCTTGCCGCGCCCGCTGAAAGCCGAGCGAGACGCTCCACTTTGCTTTTCAGACTGCTCTCGCTACACTGCAACGCCCAGCAAGTCCTACGAAGCGAGTTGTCGGCCACACCTCCTCCTGCCACGCCCAACTCCGCTTCTCTCGCTTCTACACTTCGCTGTTTACGCTTGCGCTTGCTCGAGGGGGTTATTCGAGCTTTACTGAACTAGGACAGTGCGCCTGTTTGCCGTCAGATTGCGCTCGCGCCAAGTTGACTGACCCCTCGTCCTCCCAGGTCGCGAGAGTCGATGGCGCCGCAACCCGGCTTGAGCGTGACAGTCAGTCCGTCCGCGAGCGCCTTCTTCGCAGGAGAGGTCTTCACTGCGACCATCACCTTCCGAAACACGCATCCTCCCGCCCCAGAACCCTCCACCTCGACGACCCCACATCCCTCCTCACCGGCTCAGCGCTCGCCGTACGCTTCACCTGGACACGCGAGGACAGCCTCTTCGGTACAACTGGGCTCATGGCGAACGAGCGCGAGCCAGGCAGGACCCGCACGCGATGCTTGGCCTCGCCAGAACCAGTCGCCTGCATCTCCCCCTTCATTCGGCCGAACAGCGTCGAGCGGACGTGTTTCCCATCCGAGCTTGAGCGCTGCAGCGAGCGCGTCGGCCACGGATCTCGCCTCGCCGCCGACATCGCCGCGCAGACCAGTCTTCTCGAGCACCTCTTCGACCGGGTCTCTTCGTCCGCCTCATCCGACTGCGAGCGGCCCTTCATCTCCTTCCACGTCTTCTTCACCGCCTTCACTACCCACTCGCAAGGGGCTTATCGGCAAGCCTCCAGCGGCACCTCCAACACTCTCACTCGCCGTTCCTCCTTCTCGTGGCGGCGGTCTCTACGGAAACGGTCCTCGACGGCCTGGATTGCTTGGAGGCGGGCATGCGCGAGCACAGAGCGTGGCGGTCAGCTCGCCGGATCTGCTTTTGCACAACGGGCGGGGAGCAGCGAACGGCGAGGCAGGCGGGAGAAACTTCACGGCGCCATCTGGTGCGCCTGAAGGAGGTCGAATGGCAGGAGGACATGCGAAGTCAAGATTTGGAGGCAGCATTGCAGGAGGCGGACTGGCGGGTCAGCGGAGCGAGAACGACTTGCGGGCAGCTGGGCAGCAAGGTGCGCTCCATGCGCGCCGAGTCAACGCGACCTGTCCTGAAGAGCTTTGTTCTGCAGGTCGGGCACCGCCAATTGACGAGGAAAGCTCGCCCATTGACCGACAACAGCCAAACTTTCCCGACGATGCAGCTTTCCCCGTCTCCGAGTCCTCCTCAGCCCCTGCTCCTGCTCACTTTCCTCGAAGACCGACCTTCGGCCATCAGCGCACTCCATCAAATCTTCCCTACGCCGTGAACTCGCGAGCTCGAGTCTCGTCCCTCACGCTCGCTTCCGACGACTCAGACTCCGACTACGACGCCAACGAAGCCAACACGAGCGGGAACGGCTTCTATGGTATGGGACAGAATGACACGATGGAGTCTGTACTGGAGGCGAAGTACTCGCACCATGCGACACAGAAGGCAGGACCCCTCACGAATCGCATTGCCTCGGCTCCTTCCGCCTTCCTCCGACCCGTTCAAGATCGCAACCGCGCGATCTCTTACGGTCACGAACCCGAACCGGCTTCGCCATCCCTTCTGCACCCGCCGAATACGCTCGCCGTGCTCTGGGCTTTCGCGCATCTCGAAGGAACGTTCGAGGTCGACGAATCGCTCATCAAGCCGGCCGAGTTCCTCGAGGTGAAGCGATTACTGGCGGGCGGTACAGGAGGTGTTGGAGTCGGCGGCGGTACGCTGGAAGATAGACGGACAGGCAGCGGCTGGAGAGAGTGGTTGGGCTGGGGAAGAGGCGGCGCGAACCAAGGAGGGAGTGCGGGACCAGGTGGCGGCGCTGGCATGGCGACAGAGGATCCTCGAGGAGCGGCAAGTCTTGAGGAGCGGAAGGACCGCGCGATCAAGGACAGAAGCGTTCCGACGCTGTCTTGCCCGCCGAGCATCCTAGCTGTGGACCTCGTCCTCCAGCCCGGGCAGAGCAAGAGCTGTGAGCTGCGGCGCCTCGTTTCCTTCGCGCAATCTTGCTGACCTTGACGTCGTGACTTGCAGTCACCTTCAGCATCCGCATTCCCGCCGACCTGCCACCCTCGTTCCGCGGCAAGGCGATCAAGTTTAACTACCATCTTGTTGTCGGTTCGAACCGCATCTCGCTCGGTCCGATCTCGCTCAAGCATGAAGCAGACGACGTTCGTCCGGTCCCGAAGGCGCAGGGGAAACCGTCCGTTAGCCGCGTCATGCGAGTACCGATCCGGGTGTACAACCATGTGGGCGGTGAGTGCACACCGCTTGCGCGTGGCAATCTTCTTGCTGACCTACTCGGCTGCAGTGACCGGCGCTCGGCCGTTCTACGACTTGACGAACCCAGTCATCTTCCAGCAAGACGAGGCGATCACGGCGGACGTGCAGGACAAGAAGGAGACGGCAGTCGCGGTGACAAAGCTGCAGCGACCCGGTGAGTTGCAGACTGTCCGTCCGAGTCGCCCTTTCGGTGCGACTGACCGATCGCCTTGCAGACACCGGCAAAGACGACTTCGAATCCTATGCTGTCAACCTGCTCTCCTCCGTCGCCTCGAACTCTCCCGAGATCGTTCAGAACCCGAGTCTTTCGCCAACCCTCGAGGCGACGCGCTCGCCAACGCTGATGGAAGCTCCGCCGTCCCTTCGGCCAGAGATGAGCTCGCATCGCGGCGGTGGCGGCAAAGCGATTGAGGCATTCGGGCTCGATGTCGATGAGGCGGAGGGTTGCAAGGCCGCAGTCGAGATCGTCTCGCGGAACTCGCAAAAAGGTGCGACCCGGACGAAGATGCACGATACTGGACCAAGGCTGACAACCAAGTCGCGCAGTCTCGTACGACATCAACAAGGATGGCTACCAAGTGGCGAGCTTGACACTGGTCAAGTCTGCGTATCGGCTTGGCGAGACGGTGAACGGCTCGATCCTGCTGAACGGCGGAGAGGGACGTGTCTTGCGCGTGCGTACCCCTCGTGTTGAAACCGCACAATCCCGCAGCTCATGCTCGCATCTGCAGGTCTCGGCACGACTCGAGACGCACGAGCTCGTCGAAACATCCATCTCGACCATGCCCGCCCCTCGCATGCGACAGATCACTCGTCGCTTGCACGCCGAACACCACGAGATGACCCTCGACGCCGCACGACTCGGCTTTGCTCTCGCCATCCCCTCTGGCGCCACGCCTGACTTCGGCACGAGTGGCGTCAAGCTGCAGTGGTCCGTTCGGCTTTCCCTCCTCGTCATCCCGCCCTCTCCCGAAGCTTCCGCCGGCGCGACGCCCAACATCACGCCGCGACGACTTGCAGCGGCACTCGGGGCAAGTGGCTCAGGCGGTCGCAGCTCCCCCAACGGCGGGACTTCGACCCCCCCGCGACACGGTCGATCCAAGTCTTTCGCCTACGGCTTTGAGCCCGCGGTTCCTGTCACCCTTCCTCCGCCGCCTCCCATTCCGCCCTCGGGCGCAGCGCACCTCATGCCCGTCCCTCCTCGAGCTGGCGAACCCACACCCGTCCAGCACATCTCGTACCGCGCCGTTCCCGACCTGGGCTACGTACCGGTGCTGTTCTCGAGCGCAATGCCCGAGCCTCCTCCCGCTCCAGGTCCGCTGCAGAAAGCTGCGAGCGGCGCGCATCACAGGCCGACGCCGAGCATGTCGCTCGCTCGAGGACAGCAGAGTCCGTTCGGGAACGGGAGCGCGGTGCTCGTGCCGGCGAAGGTCGAGACGGTCGAATGCTCGATCCCGATCAAGGTGTATCCTGGGTGCGTCCCCGCCTCCCTGGCTCGCGAGAAGCTGGCTAATCGAGCGCTTCCAACGCAGCAACACGCCCTTCCGCCCGACAATCACGGTGTTTGATGCGTAGAACCGCCTCTCGCAATATCAGCATGGCCTGAGTATGTTTAGAACGAGCGAGAATGCACTGCGCGAGTGTCTGCGCCGAGAGAGGGGAGCCGGACGTCCGCGATAGAAACGTGAGAGAGGCGATAGTGAGGACAAGGAAACGAGCGAAGAGGAACAGCCGTCTATCGGAGGACGAGAACTAGAAAAGGTACGCCAGCGCAAGCATCGACGCCGCAAAGAGCCCACCCGCGCCCGCCTTGACCGCCGTCGCGCCGCTCGTATTGCCCGTCTGCTGCGCGTTTGCCGAGCTGCCAGATTTCGACGCCTCCAGGTTCTTGCCCTTGCTGGACCCGCTCGCCGCGCCACTCGTCTGCTGAGCTTCGAGTGCGATGCCTGGAACGAAGCCGGTACCGGTCGCTCCGACGAAGGTCGAGGTGGTTTGGAGGAGTGGGTCCGCGTCGGCTGAAGACGCGTTCGAGGCGGTCTCAATGTCTGCAAGGACGGGACCGTCAGCCGTGAGGCGCGACGAGCGTCGTTCAGATGGTACGCACAGAGCTGTTCTGGCGACTCGCCGAGGCAAGCACCGATAGTCTTGATCTTGAGCTGACCAGCATTGATGACGCCGGGCAAGATGTAGTCAACAGCGAGGTCGACAGACTGCTGGTAAAGGTCGTGCGCAAGGACGATGAATCCGTTCGGCAAGTTCTGCACGGCGTGGGTGAGGAAGTTGTTGAAGGTGTTGTAGACGCCTGTCGCGTTGACGACGCCGCCGCCGATTTGCCAGTCGCGCGTGTCGAAGACTTGGTCCTGGTACTGCGTCCAGATGACCGGTCGGAGGCCCATCTGAAGCGCGATGTAGCGGACGCGGTCGTCGATGTCGCCAAAGGGCGGGCGCATGGTCTGCTCGGTCACAGGTTGTCAGTTGAGCTCTCGAGAGAATGAAAGGCGAACGCACGTTCGGCGAGACACCGGTGATATCGTGGATCACCTTCTTCGTCCACCCAAGCTCGGCGACGATCTCCTCGTTCGACAGCGTCGTCAAGCTCGAGTGCGACCACGTATGGATCGAGAGCTGGTGACCAAGCATGTACTCGGCCTGTACCATCTCAGGTCTCGAAAGTGCGCGCGAGCCGACGATGAAGAAGGTCGACTTCAAGTTCTGCGACTCGAGGAGGTTGAGGAGGCGAGGCGTGTACGGCGAGGGTCCGTCGTCAAACGATGCGCCCCAGTCGTTCTTGTTTGGGCAGTAAGTGATATCGCTCGCTCTCGAGCAACCGCCGCAAGTCCACCAGCAGTTTCCGTCCGCGCCACCATCCTTGATAGCCTGGGCGTTCGTCGCGTTCGCGCAGCCGCCGATGGCGGTGGGGTTGACGCTGGGGATGTTGGAGAGGTCGATCTCGCTCAGCCATTGTTTGACCTCGGGCGAGTCGAGAGGAGGGATTCGGTCGAGTGGAGGGTAGTGAGCCGGGTTGAGCTGGTTGACTGCACAGCGTGGATGTCGGTCAGTCGTAATCGCTCGAGCCTTCGACACGAGGACGCACTCGCAGGCAGGGGAGGAGCACCCTTAACAGGTGGGGTCGCTCCTGCGGCGAAAGTCGTGGGCAACGGCCGCGTCGCCTCTGCCGTCGTTGCGGTACCGATCTTAGATCTGTGATTACGATGAGAAGTCAGCAATAGTTGCGAGTGTATGCTTTCTGCTCCTTGGCGACGAGAACCGTGCGTGCCCGAGAGAGAGGAGAGATGGACGACGCACAGAGATGCGAGCGGGCTGGAAGGCACAGCTCCTCCACCACCCGTCTGCGCAGGACTCCTCGTCGCCGTCGCTGCACCCGTCGCCGTTCGAGTCGCAGCGGCATGCGAAGTCGACGAAGTGGAAGCGGCTTGGCGTTTGGCGAGGTCTGCGTGTGGTGCGACGCGGTGGATCTGCGCCTGAGCGAGAGAGATCGCGAGGGATGCGAGGACGAGCCACTTCATGGCGGAAATGTGTGCTCGTGCGCGGACAAGCCGATGTTTGGTGAGGTAGAATGGGACGAGGATGGCGAGACCAGACGTCGTGCGAGAAGTGGGTCGCACAGGTAGATACCACGGAGCAGTCAGAAGCACAAGCAGAGTCGAACAGGAAGCAAGAGGAAGAGAGAGCGCGACAATGCCAAACGATGGACCCTCGCACTTCGCCAAGGACCAAGAGGACGCGTTCGGGCGTCCCGAGCGCGCCTTTCTCGGTTGGCGAGTGCCGGAGCACAAGCAGGAGACTCCATCGAGACCGCAAGCGCATTGTATCGCGTCCCTGTAGGTGAGGAGTGCCGGTATGGCCTCCTCCTTGTCGCAAACTGATGAGGAGAAACAGGAGCGGGCGAGCCGCTTGGGAGACGCTGCGACACGTCCAGCACAACTCAGCGAGGCTTGTTGAAGCTCTGCAACCTTGTCGCCGTGCGTTCTAGCGAGCAGCCTGTCATGGCGCGCCCCAAGGGTCGCCTGGAGGCGAAGTCGCTCCTCAATCCTGAGCAAATCACATCACCATGCTGAGCCGGGCTGTACACTCGTCAACAGCGCTCAAGAGGTGAGTGGATCATGTCCAGGCCTTCATGAACGCCCGCTGACCGCCCGCCTCTCACAGCGCCCGCTCGACTGTCCCCACCTTCATCCCCTCTCTACGAGCACGAACACGGCCAGCAGCGCAGCTGCTTCTCACGCGAAGATATGCGACACCTCCAGCGGACCCCTCGACTGATCCTCGCTTCCCGCACGACCCCCAACAACCCCTCCGCACGCCGAAACCGCGAAACGCGACCTCAGAGTTCTACCGCAACCTCATTCCTTCGATGCTGCACTGCCTTGCACTCGGTTCAATCGTCTACTACGCCCTCGAGACCGGCTACATGTACTTGTCGCGGGAGAAGCAGGCGGAAGACTTGGGGAAGAAGGTTGAGGAGCTGGAGCGGGAATTGGCGGTCGCGCGGGCAGGACCGGTGGTGGTTGGTTCGGATGGCTTGAAGAGCAGTGGGAAGAGCTGGTGGAAGTTCTGGTAGGGCAGTCAGGCCGGGTTGTCGTGTTGTAACATCTCTTTCGCATTCTCGCTCGGATCTGGCTCGTACTGGGTCTTGTCCAGCCTGGGGCGAACTCGGATGGTACGGTACCTTCACGAGCGAGGCTGTTGCGTCTGCCTATATTCTCGTCGACTGCCCGGGAGGGGACAACTCGTGGTCGGCTACCTGCTCGGGACGCCTTTACTCGAGCGACCGCGTTGCTTCCTTTCCGACACTCTGCACGCTGTCGGAACGCTCGGAACTTGTTGCTACTGCTCGCTTACGATGCTGGACAGCTCACCAGCCGGATCAACGACCGCCGCTACCGCCCACTCCGTCTTCACCTCTCCCGGACCTTCTACCGAGTCGGCATCGCCCAATAACGGCGGGACGAACGCGTATGGGACGGAGAACGGTGGAGTAGGAGGAACAGATGGTCAGGGCGAGCGCAAGAAGCGGAAGAAGAACCCCAGGGCGTGAGTGGTCCCTCCTCCTCACTGCTCGTCCCGACCACGAGGGTTCTGAAGATTCGTCATGCGTGCGTCCAGCTGCGATTACTGTCGTGCTCACAAGCTCAAATGCGAGTACATGCCGGACCGCGACCCACCGTTCTGCTTCGGTTGCCAAAAGGTGCGCCGTCTCCCTCCTTTCGTTTCAGCTCGAGTCGCTCGCTGACCTACATTCCCATTCGTAGCGCGGCCTCACCTGCGAAGCGATCCAACCAGCACGCATGGACGCCCGGAAGAAAGCCAAGCTCGAAGCGCTCGAGATCGGCACGAACGACTTCTCCTTCTCTTCGCCCGCTACCAACGCTTTGCCAGACGCTCCGCTCGTTGAGACTCTGGAGACGGCGTCGCGGCCGTTCACGGGGAGTTTTGCTGGACTTGATATGCTGGCGAAGTGGTACGTCTCCGTCGTCCAGCTGTTTCTTCCGACTTTCTCGCTGACGTTCCGCCTTCTCCAGCGTTGACCGAGTCTCGAAGCGCATGCACGAGCGGGCGACCTCGCCAGAAGACGAAGAAGCAGATACACCAGTCGTGCGAGTCCTCGGTGCGCCACTCCTCCGCCTTGTCCTCCCCCTTCCTCGCTTACCCCTCCCCCTACACAGGCGAAACCTCTCTCACCCACTTCTTCGCACAACTCCAGCCTTCCGAAGACTTGCAAGTTGCTGCGAGACAGTTTGGACTGGCGCATAGGCACGACGGCTCGATACAGACGGGCGGAGGGGGAGGGATGGCGGTACATCGGGCACATGGGGAATTGACGAGCGAACTTGTGCTTGACCGTGCGTACACTCCCCGATCGCATTCCACGCTACTCGCTGACGTTTCACCTGCTAGTGATCCGCTACTACGCCAAACACGTCCAGCCGCTCTTTCCCGTCTACTCGCAAGAAGAACTCGCTTCCTTCGACACCCTCTCGCCCTTCGCCATCCTCAGCATCTGCGCCATCGCCGCGCTGTCAGAGAAGTACCCGTACGAGTTTTTCCATAACGTAAGGGCACATCTCGCGACGGCGGTCGAGATGTTTGATCCGTTCTCGCATTCTTCGCTCGATAACGTACAAGTACGCAAACCTTTTATCGTTACTACATCATAATTGTCGCTGACGAGTGTACGCGTAGGCCATCCTCGTCATGTCGCAAAGCCCCGAACTTCACGGCTCGAACCACGCCATCGCCGGCTCGCGCGTCTTCATGCGCTCCAGTGCCGCAGTCCGGATGTCGCAAGACATCGGTCTGCACCGTCGACCGCCTGCGAACCTCTCGACGGCGGAGCGGAATCGGAGGACGAGGGTATGGATGTGCTGCGTCTTTTCCGATAGCTGGTGCGTCCCTCCGCCCTCTATCGTAGCTCTTTGAGGTACTGACAAGCGACGGCGCGCTCGCAGGTACTCGGCTCGCTCCGGTCAGCCCGGCATCATCGACTTGGACGACTGCTACGACTACCTGTCGGAACCGTTCGACCAAGACCGCCATCTAGTCGAGCAGTTCAAGCTCGCCGTGCTGCTGAAGCGCGCTGGTGCGTACCTTCCTTTGGCCGATGGCAATCAGCTTCGACTGACGAAAGAAGCTGCAGTGCGCGCCCTCAACCGGATGCGACTGGGCCGAACAACGGATCAGCAACTGCGCACGATCCTGACCGACTTCGATGTCTGGCTCGCGCGGATACCCGAGTCGTTGCAGTTCGCCGGATCCGACTCGTCCGTCCAAGCGGGTTACCTGCACGCCTTGCTGTCCTGCTTCGAGGCGAGCCGGAATCTCACGCTCTTCGCCGGCAAAGCCTTTCTGACGTTGTGCTCCTTCGCAGAGCATCTTCCTCCGCCCCTTCGTCAAGCAAGATCGCGACGTACCCTCCGGCATCGCCTTCCGACCTTCGCCTGCTCGCTGGTTCGCCGTCGTCAACCGCACGCAGCTCACAATCGACTGGCTGCTGCAGACGCCGGGCGTGTTGAGTATCTCGCATACGGCTTTCTATGCGCTGACGATGTCGGGTGCGTTCGGCTTCTCTTTGTGATCTCCAGCGACTCGTTGACCTCGATACGTTGCGACAGCGTCCGTCCAGTGCGCTCACTTCCTTTCCCCTACACCTTTGGCACTGCTGATTTACCCCCTGTAGGTTCTTCCAGCACGTCAAGACCGGCGACCTACGCAACCTCAGCGCCCTCGAAGCCGTCAACAAGGGCCTCTTCACCTGGGCTTCGCGCATCAAGGACGGTCCGCTTGCGACTCGTCACAAGGTTCACAAGGTTGCGTTTCTGCTGTGGCAGGCTGCGGCGAGGCGGCACGTCCCCTCGGCTGGGGCGAAGGGGAAGGAGGTGGAGCAGGCGATTCTGGGCGTGTCGAGCGGGCGGGCGACTCGGCAGGCTTCGCCTGTGCCCCTCGCGCCGGCGATGACTACCACGGTGACGGACTCCTCGGGTGCATCTTCATGTCAGCTCGCCATAAAATTCATAGCTGACGCTGCTCGAACAGCTTCCGCTACCATCTCGTCCGCCAACTCCGTCTCGCCCGCTCTTCCCGCGACCACTTTCGCGCAGGAACCACTTCCTTTCGCATCCGCCGACGTCTCTGCAACCTCCTCTCCGCCGACAACCTTCCCAGTCCCTCTCTCGCTTGCCATCCCGCCTCTTCCCCCGACCGAAGGCGCGCTACCAGACTGGCTGCAGACAGAGTGGCAAGGCTGGTGTGACTCGTTGATGACGGACGAGTGGGGCGCGTTATTGCAGGAGGACGGGGAGTGGCCGAGTTTGCCGGGGATGGGTTGAGCGTACGAGAGTAGCGCTCTTCCTTTCGACTGGGCTTCTGCTCCGCAACATCCGAGCAAAGAGTTACTCTTAAGCTCTCAAGCGATCACGGCAAGGCAAGCGAAGTGAGGTCAGTCTTTGGCAGGCTATCTACAATCCTTTGGCCTTCTCGACCCGCTTCTTCAGTCGGTATATGCGCCGAGCTCGGCGCCCTTGACGTCCTGCGAGCGCAAGCATAGTCAGAGAATCGACCTGCTGCAAGGAAGCGCAAGACGGAGCGCGACGCACCCTCGCGTAGCGATACAAGACTCCACGCTTGTACCTCGGTTCAGGCGGCGTCCAGCTCTTCTTCCTCTCCGCCAACTCCTCCTCCCTGAGCGCAACGTCGATAGTCTTGTTGACCGCGTCGATGGTGATGTGGTCGCCGTCGCGGACGAGGCCGATGGGGCCGCCTACGGCAGCTGCGCAGGTAGACGGGTTAGTATGGCTCATCCGGCCCAGAGCGGGAGGTAGAAGGTAGTACGAACCTTCGGGAGTGACGTGACCGACGATGAAGCCGCGCGAGGCGCCCGAGAAGCGTCCGTCGCTGATGAGCGCGACTTTGCCACCAAGTCCAGCGCCCATGATTGCAGCGGTCGGCCCGAGCGTTTCCGGCATCCTACACAGTTTGACGAAGTGCGTTAGCAGTAGAGGAGGCCATGGAAGCGAAGCCGAGCTCACCCAGGTCCGCCCTTCGGTCCGAGGTACCGCAGTACCACGACCATCCCCTCCTTGACTTCCCCCCTCTCCAACGCTCCATAGAACGGCGCCTCCGCATCAAAGACGACCGCCGGTCCAGAGAACGACAGACCTTCCTTGCCGGTAATTTTCGCGACGGCCGAGTTGGGCGCGAGCGAGCCGCGCAGGATGCAGATGTGTCCTGTGGATTTGATGGGCGATGCGAGAGGCGTGATGATCGACTGTGTCGCAAAGTCGAGGTCGGGAGCTACGAGGAAGCAAAGGTCAGCTGGAGGAACGCACGAAAGGAAGGAGGACGAACCGTCTGCGACGTTCTCGGCTAGGGTTTGGCCCGTAACGGTCATCGTCGACCCATCAAGCAAGTCGGTCTCCTTGAGGAGGAACTTGACGACAGCGGGAATTCCGCCGATGTTGTGCAAGTCCTGCGAGTTTGGGGAGGTCAACTCGGGATGTTGCTGCTTGACGCCCGACGAGCGCACCTCCATCATGTACTGCCCAGAGGGCTTGAAGTTGCCGAGCACGGGCGTGCGATCCGCAATCTGAGGGAGTGTGCGTAAGAAGCTGTTCTGAAGCAGGAGGGAAGCGCGACGCACCGTCCTAAAGTCGTCAATGGTGAGCTCGATGTTGGCCGAGCGCGCCATAGCAAGGAGGTGCAAGACGGCATTCGTTGAGCCGCCAAGAACGTTGACGATGGTGATGGCATTGAGGAAAGACTGGCGAGTCACGATGTCCCTGTCGACCTTCGCCTGTCAGCTCCATGGGCCCCTTATGGGTTGACCGAAGACGCACAAAGGCTTGAAGTCCTTCCTAATCAGCTCCTTCAGCACCTTCGGAACCCTCAGACATTCCTGCAACTTCTGCGGATACTCGGCCGGCGTCGAAGCAGAGTAAGGGAGGGTCATGCCGAGGACCTCGAGGGTCGACGCCATTGTGCTGGCCGTGAACATTCCGCCGCAACCGCCTGAGCCCGGGCACGCAGCGCGGATGATGGATTGGTGTTCGGCTTCCGAGATCTTGCCCGTGAGGACGGAACCGTAGCCCTCGAGGACGTCTACGGCGTCGATGCAGTCAGTACCTCCGCCGAGCGGACTTCTGGAAGGAAGAGGTGAAGAAGGTCGAAGCTGTACTCACCGGCGATGTTGAGCGGATCACCAACCTTGAGTCCCAGCGCCGGGCAATCCTCATGCGCCTTCCCAGGGAGAATCGTTCCGCCATACTGTGGCGACAAGCAGTCGGACGAGGTCAGCGCGAGTTGCGAAGGTTAGGATGAGAAGGGAGGACGAACGACGAGGATTGTCGGCTTGTTGTGGCGGACGGCGGCCATGAAGGTTCCGGGCATGTTCTTGTCTGCACGGGGGCTGAGTGAGCAGGGGCGAGAGAACAGGGAAACGTAGACGAACCGCAGCCGGAGACTGTTCGACCGCGCAACCCACGATAGTCAGCTCACTTGGACGAATGCATTCGTCGCTGACAGACCTCGGTGTAAGGCAGAAAATAGCGGGTCGACGCACTGTGAACGGCAGCGTCGTAGGCCTGCGCCTGAACGATCAGTTCGAGCGAGTCGGCGATGAGGTCGCGCGACGGCAGCGAGTAGCTCATCCCGGGGGTGCTCTGCGTCATCCCGTCGCTGACGCCAACGGTAGCATGCCTCAGTCCAACAAGACCCTCGAGAGCGCATCCCTCCTGGACTTTCTTCCCGAGGTCGTCGAGGTGGTTGTTGCAGGGATTGCCCTGGTACCAGACGCTGCCGATGCCGATTTGCGGCTTGTCCATGTCTTCCTCCTTGAGACCGGCGGCGAAAAGCATTGCTTTGGCGCCGCCATTCGCAGAATTCTGGGTGAAGTTGCGGGAATGGCGGTTTAGGACCGCTTCGTCATTCGTGCGAGCCTTAATGACGGGGTGGCTGAGCATGTGCTAGTGTCAGCGCGGGTCAGGTCAGAGTCCTCGAGGCGCGCACATGTCTACTTCGGCCATGTTGCTGGTGCGGGACGAGGGAGAGGGGTATAGGCGGGGGTGTTTGACGGGCCCTTCGCAGGGGTCGCTGACGGTAGGTCGGTAGTCGGTAGGATCCCAACAGCAGTCTGAACAAGCGTTCGAGCTCGCCCGAGTGGTGTGAAGCTGGCAGAGCGACGAGGAGAGTGTGGAGCAGCGGTCGGTGTGGGGAGGTCGGCTGTGCGTGCCGACGGCTCAGGGGGACGCCCTTCTCTTCTTCAAAGTCTTGTCGAGCAAAGTCGTCCTCGTACGAACGATGCACTTGCGAAGTAGCGAATCGTAGCCGGAGTCTTCGCACCAATCAGAATCCCTCCCTTGCTCCTCTCGCCTGAAGAATACTTGTATGCGAGAATAGCAACCCGTTGTAATGGCGGCCTTAGTTAGCGCGTTCGTTGTATTCGCAGCAATTTCACCCGGGCCCCGCGCGCGTTGGCCAGCAGGGACCCTCCCTCGTCCGTTCGCCTCGCTCCTCTCTCGCTCTCTTCGTCTGTACAGCTATCCAAGATGCGCGCAGCTCTCGCTCTAGCAGTCGCATCGGGCGCATCTCTCGCCGTCGCTTGTGGCACCGAGAAGGAGTTCCAGCTCATCCGCAAGAACGCGATTGCCGCCCGCGCCGCCGCGTCGAGTGCGCTCGCTTCGGCGCCTGCGGGCGCTGCCACGGTCGCGACGGGCCCTGCAGCCGCTGCGCCGACCGTCCAGACCGCGACGAGGACCGACGAGGCGAGCGCGGCCAAGGTCACCAACCCTGCTCAGGAGTGCCAGGTGTACAGCTACCCGCCCGTCGCTGCCTTGGTGAGTTCGATGCTCGTGCGTGGCCAGGAAGACTGCTGACAATGCACACACCCGCCCACAGCAAGCGCAGAAGGTGTTCCCGCCCATCTGGCAAATCGCCAACCTCTCGTGAGCCCAAACACCGAACCCTGCCGTCGCTATTCTTGCACCCGCGCTCGACGGGGCGTATTCGAGGGCGCAGTGTGGACAGCGAGGCCTATCTTGGGAATGCAGGGTTGACCGAGGCTCGCGCCGTACAGGACCGCCCAACCCCAGGTCGTCTCGCTCTTCAACGCGCTCAATGGCTCGATCCCCAAGATCAACCCCAAGGGCACCGTGCGTCTCTTGCGTTCTCTGGTTTGATGGCGGAACAAGGCTGATCGTTTCGCTTGAACGCAGCCCACGGGCGACTTCACCGGCGTCAACTGTTCGTCCTCGCTCCTTCGCCCTGCTGTCCCCGCCAGCCCTGTCATCTCTAGATCGTCCTGACTCCTTTCCTTGATGCAGACAACGGCGCTGTGGACCCCGACTGCTGGTGCGCTCCGTACCTTCGCCTTGGAAACCGATCTCGCATGCTCATCTTGATTCTCGAATCCGCAGGTGGACCTGGAAGCAATGCCACACGCCCAAGCTCGCAGGCCTTCCTCAGGACATCTACATGGTTCCCGAACCGCAGACTTGGGGGTGCGTCCAGCTCGTTTCGCCCTCATCGCCTGCGAGGAGCGAAACTGACCTTCTCCCCGTTGGTCTCGCAGCTTCACCCTCGATGACGGACCCAACTGCTCGCACAACGCGTTCTACGATTTCCTGAACGAGCAGAAGCAGAAGGGTGCGTTCGGGCGACCGTCTCGAGTTCCCGAAGTCGTCGACTGACTCGTTGCTTCCGTCGCGCTCAGCCACGATGTTCTACATCGGCTCGAACGTCCTCGACTGGCCTCTCGAGGCTCAGCGCGGTCTTGCCGACGGCCACGAGATGTGCGTCCCGTCTCTCGCACCTCCTCCCGAAACGCCCAATCTGACCCTCGTCCCACAGCTGCGCCCACACCTGGTCTCACCGCTACATGACGTCCCTCACGAACGAGCAGGTCTTCGCCGAACTCTACTACTCGAAGAAAGCGATCAAGGACGTCCTTGGCGTCACCGTCCAGTGCTGGCGACCTCCCTACGGCGACGTCGACGACCGGGTCCGTTATATCGCCAACTCGCTCGGCATGCAGACGCAGATCTGGAGGGACAACACGTTCGACTACGAGATCGCGACGCTGCCGCGCTCGCAGATCGAGGCCAACTACGCCGACATTATCAAGGCCGGCCAGAACGGGACTTTCGCGAACAACGGCACCATCGTCCTCACGCACGAGCTCAACAACGACACCATGGCGCTCATGATGGAGAACTACCCGAAGATCAAGGCTGCCTTCAAGAACATCGTCCCCATCGGCGTTGCGTACAACAACACCCAGCCGTATGTCGAGAAGGAGTACACCTACCCCGTGCGTCTCTGCGCCCATTCCCTCTCATACTCGCGCATTTACTGACCGCGCGCGCGTGCTACCAGAACTTCTCGCAATACGTCGCCGGCACACTGTCGGTCTCGCTCGCCGCCCCCACCGCGGTCTCAACCGATGCCTCTCTCTCGATCCCCCTCTCGTCCGGCGCATCAGGCTCCATCTCGGCTACCGTCTCGTACGCCTCGAACACGGCGACGGGCGGAAGCGCCGCGAATGCTCAGTCGAGCGGGAAGAGCGCGGCGGGAAGGAACGTCGAGGGTGGTGTGCTGGGCGCGGTCATTGCGGCGGTCGTCGGTGCGGCTGGTGCGGGCGCGATGGCGGTCCTCGTCTAATCGCCGCGAGCTGCGCGAAGAGGTTGCGTCTGGCGGAAGATGTCGAGCGAAGGAGGAGTTCGATCAGGAGGCAGGGGACGGTTTCGCCATCGGTCTTATCGTCTCGGCTATCATACCATCGGCACGTCGTTGCGCAGGCCGCCTCGACTCGTCGCTCGCTTCCCCTTATCGACACTCTCCTTCGCCTCTTCCGCCTTCGTTCTATCTCGACTTCTCCAGCTTCCGTCTTACCGATCTCTTCCTACCTTTGTCGCCTCTACGGACAGTCTCTCCCTTCTTCTCTTCGTCTCCTTCTCCTGACTGGGACGTGTACAAAGACACTGCAACACTCGTTCGATATCTTACCTTTCATCTCCTCTCCGGCCTTCCTCTCGAGATCAGCTGCGGGGGAAGTTCAAGCGTTCTTGCAAAGCGACTCCATCCCGCCTCTACCGTCAACAAGCGACGACAAGCGCGTCAGGCCATCTCGACGTCTTCGTCTCCGCCCGCCTCGCTCCCGCTCCCGCCGTACCTCGACTTGAGCTCCGCGAGGTTCGTCTCCATCTGTTCGCGGGCAGTTCCTCGTCAGTCGGACGACCCAGTACTCGATAGAGACCGGACGCGCCTGCTTTGCAAGTCCCGATTCGAGTGCCTCGGCCTCCGTGACTCCCTCAAGAGTCTTCGCGATGTTCAAGCCAAGTGAGCACCACTTCTCGCCTGCGATGGGGGAGGCGGAAGCGAACAAGTCGAGGCCTGCGCGATCGGGGAAAGCATCGAGCGTCAGCTCTGCGAGGCGGGAGAAAGGAGAGAGAGATGGGTGTACCTTCGTCCCAGGCCGTCGCGAGCATCCTGTAGAAAGAGGAAAGAGTCAAGATTCGTGGGGTGCGAGGCGTAGAGTCGAAGGGATGAGGTGGACGAACCAGTTCGCCTCGTCCTCCGGAAAATCGTCCTGTCGAGTCGAAGAACGAGGAAAGTCAGTCGCACAGCGGCTTTGCGAAAGCACTGCGCGATCGCACCTGGTGCTGCGCGATGAAGTGCGCGGCGTTCTCGACGTAGGCGAGTGCCTGGTCGCGGTCGTTGCGGTGGATGAGGACCGAGACGATGAGGCGAAGCCAGAGAGCCATCTCAGCGCTGTACGTCCGCATCGTGCGAGCCATCAGCGCTTCGTTTCAACCACGTGGGCTAGAGCTGAACAGGTAGTGGACGCACATCTCGACCTCCCTCCTGCTGTAGAGGATCGCGAGCGTCTTGCGAAGGATCTTCGACATCGCATCGGCAGGACAGGTCGAGGCGGTCGAGGTCGCCCTGTCGACGACGAGCTTGACGACCGAGATGGGCAAGCGAGAGGTCGAAAGTTCGGCGGCCTGCGGCGTGAAGGTCAGCTTCTCCTCCGCGGTGGCCGAGCGCATGCTCACTTACATCGACAAACGAGACGAGGGAGCTCCATTCGTCGAGCTCAGCATGCGCTTCGACCTTCAGGGCGTACGCAGCGGCGAGCAACTCGTTGGCCTTCTCAGACTGAGAAGCCGGCGAGCGTTCGAGTTGCTTGATGAGCTTGTCGGCCTCGGCGAGAAGCTGGCGGTACTCTTCGGTCTGCACACCATGGTCAAACATGACGCTCGAGCAGGCAGGCGGGCGTAAAGGGCGAACACACCTTCTTCTCCCCCTTTGCCTTGCGCGCCGAGGCGACCCTCTCGCGAAACGTCGCGAGCCTGCAAGCAACGAGCTTACCCTTGAGGACAGGATCCGAAATCTTGGCGAGCTCGAGGTCGAATTCGATCAGCTTGGCGGTGATGGCGAAGACGGCCGTCGAGAGTTCGCTGCTCCAGCCGGCGCCGTGCTCCACGCAGTGGTTGAAGGCTGCACGCCGCCACGTTAGCGCGGACGAAAGGTTGATGACGAGCCCATGCACCTGTCTTGTAGAACCAGGCGAGGTCTTTGCGCAAAGAAGCCGGATCGTTTTGACCGGCGAGTGAGCGAGCGAGGTCGTAGCCTGCGTACCTGTGGTCAGCATGGCTCGCACTCGGTCGGGAAGTACGTGCCGCGCACCGGCTTCGAGCTGCTTGACGAGGGCGCGGACGCTCGTTTCCCTGTACGAATTAGTAAGCGTTAGGCGTGTCGGGGTGGGCAGCGAGGAAAGCGGTGCGGACTGGTCCTCGGGCGACGTTTTGGCGAGAGCGTCGAGGTGCTTGCGAGCGATTGCACTCCCAGATCGCGGAAAAGACTCAGTACTCGCTCGCCCTTGACGAAGTCGCACTTCCAGCTCACCGGGTCAAGGTCATCAAGTCGATATCGGTTCCGTCTGCGACCGCACCTTCGCTGCAGACTTGACCGACTATCGAAAGGATCCTGGCCGCGAGGTCCTGCTTGCCCTGCTCCGAAGCGATTTTGTGCGCCCACATGAGGAGTTTGGGCGAGAAGTCGGAGGATTGGGTCATTGCTTGCAGGCAGGCGAGAGCTGCTAGCCATTCAATGATCAGTGGTGCACGAGCCAACGTGACCGAGCGAAAGGCACCTTTGCTTGGCTCGTCGAGGAAGGAGCGGAAGCGGAGGAAGTGGTTCTTCGCGACGTCTTCGAGCAGGACCGGGTCTTGCAGGACCTTTTGAGCGCTAGCCGAGTCCTTCTCCGACAGCATCTCGACGACCGCTTTCCTGCAACCGAGTACGTCAAGCTCAGCCGACGCAAAGCAGACGAAGCTTTGACGAACCTGAGGACCTTGGCCTTGACCTTCGTCTCCAGCGAACCGAAAGCGGCGTGCTGGACAAGCAAGAACCAGCCGATTGCATCGGACGGACGACGGTCCTGTGCAGCCTTCTCCCCGTGGCGCCAGACGTAGGTCATGCAGGTGAAGGCGTCGTTCGCGTCGAGGCGGAAGGCGGGCATGTCTGCCAAAGCGAAGACATCAGCATCTCAGTCTGCAGGAAGTGCAGATGCACGCACTCTTGTCGAGCCTCTCGAGCATCTTGACGAGGTGACGCTTGTCGGTGTCCTGCGCCTGCACGAACGAGGCGAGGAGGATCTGCGAGATGACCAAGCTGTTCGCGCCGGCGTTGCTGGCGTCAGTGCTGAGCATCTCGACGGCATCTGTGAGAAGCTGGGAGCGGAGAGGGCGCCTAAGAAGGGGAAGATGTCAGACTTGAGCCCCGGACCCTAGGACGAGCGGGTGTACTTCGACGCAGGGAGGGCTTCAAGCGTCGCGATCAGGCTGTAGAGGCGGGAACCTGTCAGCAAACGATGTCGGCAAGCGGGTCGAGACGCACCGCCTGATCTCATCCTGGTTCTGCGAGATGACCTTGAAGGCGGCAAGGCAGGCTGCGCAGCTTGCCTTTAGCTGACGACTTGACGACCTTAGCAAGACAACGCACCTTGCGTAATCTCAGCATCGCTGCCGTTGCGAGCGATGACAAGCTTGACAAGGCGGCGAGCGAGCGAAGCGGACGGTTCAAGATCCTGCGCAATCACGATCAGAACGGCGCAGTACTTCGCGCAGGCTAACCACGCACAAGGGCTTGCTTGATCGTCTCCTCCGCTTTTTCCCAGTGTTCGGGCGAAGGCGTTGCGACGAGATAGGCTTGAGCGAGAGTCTTGAGGGTAGCGAGCTGGAGGATCCCAAGTTTCTCAGCGCGCTCCGGCCACCTGCTCACTGAACTGAACGGTCAACGCACCTGCAGCGCGCGCGAAGCGTCGTCTTGACCGTCGCGTTCGAGAACAGCGAGCGCGCATTGCAGCCAGTCGATGGCAGAGCTGCTGTCTTGTCCCGCAGCGCCTTTCTCGCCTGCAATGGCAGCAGCTCCGACCTCGTAGGCAACACGGGCGACTTTGTCGGTCTGGAAGAACGGAGAGTAAGCAAGAAGCTCGCACTTGACATGCGCTTCTGGGCGGACCTCCCGGCGCGGGAGGTTCCCCTGCTGGACCAGGTCTCGCGCTTTTTCGCGAACCCAGCAAGCAATAGTGTCGACGCCGCTCGCGTTGGCTGAGCGGATGCGGCAGCAGTAGTGAGCGAGGAGGGCTTTGGCGCGCTCCGAGAGGAAAGCAGGATCTTGAGCGGGTTCGTCGTCGAGGTCGGCAGCGAGGGCGGCTGCGTCGACGAGGAGCTTGTCTGCCTTGCTCGTCTGGCTGGCGTCGAGGAAAGCAGAGGCAGTCTTGGTTGCGAGCGAGAGGTGCGAAAGACGAGCTGTTTGGGAGAAGGCGCGAAGTGAGTTCGGCCTCGCTCGCGAGCCCTTCGCGTCGGGCGTACCCTCGGTCGTGAGAGGCTCAAGAGCACCGAGGCGGATCAGGCGATAGCCGGCGTGGCGAACTGAAGTGGAGCGAGGTCAGCTTCGTTTCGAGGGGAGCAAACGAGTTGGAGCGCACGGCTGGCCACGACGCCGAGCTTGACGCGCTGGTCCTGCCCATCGTCATCCTGTGCGAGCTTGAGCGCAGTCGACTTGTTCCACAGCAGCGTGCCCGTCCCGTCCAACTCGTCCTTCCACCCGCGACCGATGAGCCTGTCGACCTCACCCGCCTCGGCCTGCGCGAGCGCGCCCTCAAAGGCAGCGATGCGCTGGTTGAGTGTCGAGATTTCGCGCTGGAGCTCGCCTGCGTCTGTGCCGGGTGCGGCGAAGAAGGCTGCCTGGGCTCGAAGTCGGGACAGCGCCTCGACAAGGTTGCCGCCGTCGCTCGCGGCCGTGCGCTCGAGCTTCTGTCGCTTGCGCGCAGTCGGGTGCATGACACGAGCGCGAGAAATGGGAGAGTTGGAGTCGCAGGGCGGCAGCGAGCGAGGAAGCGAAGAACACCAGGCCTCTCGTACCGGACGAACGGCGCCGGACGAGAAGTCGGGTGAGACGGGCGTCCGCAGCTGCTGGTCGGGCTGCCGTCCGACGCTGCAAATTCTTCCTTGGCGAGCGAGCGAGACGGACGGAGACTCCGCTCTGTCTCTCGCTCCTCGTTCCTGCCTTTCGCTGCGTTTGGTGGTCGCTGGGAACACTCGGGGGGAACGTGTTGATGCACCTGTTGGTGGTACAGCACCGACGAGCGAGCGAAGCGCGCATGCCGCTTTGGGCCCTCGCGGAGTCTGGTGCATGGCCTGTGCTCTCTGGTGATCTTCGCCTTGCGATCTTGCGACGCTCGAATGCGCGACGGCAGCAGGAGCAGCAGCACCAGCGCTCCCCTGCCAGCTCGACGCTCCCGAAGCCGGCGGGCGGGCTGCTCCCGTCGACGGGTTGGACGCCGACTCTCCTTAAATTCTGCTGCTGGACGGAGGATAAGCTCTTTGCTGAAGAGGAAGGACTGCGTGCTGGACGGCGGAGGGTAGAGGCCAACGGCGGACCCATGCGTCCCATTAGCTGAGCACGCAGCGTGCCCAGCGCAAGCAGCGTGGACTCGGTCGGAGAATGGCGAGGTTGGCGTTTCAACACTTGCGCTATCGATGGCCATTGTTCTCCAGTTCTCGATCAGCGTATCCGTACGGCTCGGCTCATCACACCTGCCCTGCACGGCAGCGCACCTTCGCCGTCGGGGGTTTCCTCGTCGCGCCACTTTCGCCCGCAGAGGCGGGCACTCGAAGCGCTGCGGGGTTTTCATCTTCTAGGGGGCCACGAGTTGCGTGCCTCGCTATGCATATAAGGCTGCCGGCCCGCACGAACCAGGATCGCCACCCCGGCCGCTCCTGCTTGCATCCGCTCGCTTGCTCGTCCTTGTCGCCTTTGCTCTCCCCTTCGCCCTCCAGCCGTCAGCGCTGCGAACCTTGACTTGCGTGCGCTATCAGGCTGTCGCGGACTCCCACGATCCCAGAGTCTCGGCCGTGAGCAGCCAGCTTGCGTCAATCCTCCGAATGCCGCGACGCTGACTGCTCGCCCTGCAGGAAATCCTGAACAATCGCTTCGCCTCCTCTTCCCTTGGCTCTCCAAGAAACGTCGACTCACAGCGTCGGCCGAAGCCCTCGTCTCACTTCGCCCTCCTCCGTCAGACCAACGATGTCTCCCTCGCTCTACGACTACGGTACCGACGCCTTGCAGCTCTCGCCTTCGACGACTTGCATGTCACCTTTCTCGCCCTCATCGACTTGGACGACAGGAGACGTCGCCAGCGAGCCGCACTTCCTCCACCTCGACGTTCAAGCGTCCACCTCCGTTCCTGCGTCCGCCCCAAAAGCCGTCCCCGTCTTCGTCCTGCCCGCTCCTTCGTCGTCCCCTTCTGTCGGTCAAATGACGCCCGGCGATGTCCTTGGCGCCAGCGAAGGCTCCACCCACGCAAGTCGCTTGACGACTCCTTCCGTTGTTACCTCGTTCGACGCCGCTGTCGCGAAGCTCAAGGAGTCGACGGCGTCTCCTAAACCTGTGAAACCGGCGCCTCAGCCTCGTCGCAGGTCGGCAAGGACGAAGAAGGCGACGGCCGCCGCTTCAGCCAAAGGAGCGCCGGCCAAGAAGGAACCCCTCTTCCTTCCCGACCCTCCCTCGCCGGTCTCGCCTCTCTTGCTCGACTACACGGGTCTCCCAGCGCCGACCGACTTCCCCGCCGCACCACCCACGCCCGTCTCGCCCGCGCCAAAGCGGAAACGCTCCAAGGCGTCGAAACCGGGTCACATCCCCCGCCCGCGCAACTCGTTCATGATCTACCGCTCCGCTCAGATTAGGGCTTTGTCGGACTTTGTCACGCCGTCCGGTCAGCGACTGCCTCAGTCGGATCTCTGTGCGTTCGCTCGTCCTCCTCGCGCTTCGCCGAGCTTTCGCTTACCTCGTCGTCCGCTTCGCTCGCAGCTCGCATGATTGCCTCGATGTGGCGCGAAGAGACCCTCGAGGTCAGGGAACGTTACGCTTGCCAAGCGGACGAGGAGAAAGCCGAGCACTACCGGCGACACCCTGGTACGTTGCGAAGGTTACGTTTCTGCTTTTCACTCTCACTGACTAGCCTTCGGCCGCAGACTACCGCTACCAGCCTGCAACTTCGCGTAGGAAGACCGGTGACGGCGATTCGTCGAACCTCGACAAGTCGCACGGGCCGATGGTCTTCCCTCCCAGTCCGCCCGCCAGCGTCTCGTCCTTGGGCTACACGACCCCTTCAGTACTCTTGCCGCCGCTCTCGCTCACCACATCCGAGGCCTCGTCCGACTCGACTACCCCGACCACACAGCTGTTGTCGCCCTTCTCGACTTGCGACTCGCTCCCGACGCCTTCGCCAGCGGCTTCGGAGGCCTGGTCGCTCTTCCGCTCGACGCCCATGACATGGTTGGAGACGCCTGTTGAAGGAGGCGCGCCCTGGCCAACGGCAGTCTGCGAGCGGTCGGCGCCGGAGTTCCACCAACCAGCTTTCTTGGACTTCTCCTTCGCCCTCTCGCCGCCATTCAATAGTTTCATCGCCGGCGCCGACGCAGGCGAGCTCGCCCTCCCGACTCCGCCCTTCGCCTTCGAGGAGGTCGTCGTCGAAGGAATGGACCAGTGGCTCGCGGCGCCCAACCCGTTCGACTCGTCTTCGCCCCAGCAGCACTTCCCGCTCTCCCCATCATTGACGCCAACCATCGGCTGCTCCGCATCGCCACAAGAGCCGTTCACCTTGCTCGGCCAGTAGACACCCTTCCCTTCCCTCGCTCTTTATCGTTTGCTCGACCCGCATCCTCGCATTTTCCCTCCGTCCCGGTCCTCAAGTCTCTCCCGTTGTCGTGCCCTTCATTCCATCCATTGGTGTACTCGTCTTTGTCTCTCGTCGTCAAAACAAGGTTGTTCAAGACTGCAATATCGCATCCTCCCGCAAGTACTCCGCCATCGCATATCCCATCAGCAAGCGAGAACACTCGGCTGCGAGCCCGAAAGGTGGGCGCAAGGTGGGCGGCGGAACGATGCGATATTTCCTGAACGGGCCACGAGGGCGAGAGGAAGAAGCGCCTTCGCTCGCTTCCGCAACCACCGGAGAATGGCCGGATGTTCCTCGCCAAGTTGTTCATCGATAGCAACAGAATCAAGGCTCTTCGGGAGCTCGTAGTAGTGGGACTCCGCCGAACGAGCATGCGAACAAAGTAAAGTTGCAAGTCGGCCGAGTGCCGTCTACGCAAGCCAGGTCTCCTTCGCTTCGTCAGCCGTATAGACGTTGACTTTGCTTGGCGACGAGCCATCGTTCAGTGGCGCAAAGTCGAGCTGGCGGGAGAGGAACAGGAGATCCCGCGGGATGAGGGACGGGAAGGAGAGAAACTGCCGACGATGCGAGCGAGATGTCAGCGAGGAGATGCCCACCGCGCCAGCCTTCGGCGAGACGCGAGCAGCCAAGAAGGACGTCTCACATGGTAAGGAGTCCTGCTCGGGAGCCCACGCTGGACCCACTTCTTCGACAAGCGCTCCGCAGCGTCGAGCGCGAGCTTGATGTCGTCTTTCCGCTCCGTCGCGGAAGATGGGACGACGATCCAGATCTCGTGAGGAGCGGCGTCGACAAGAGATACTCGAATGGGCGAGAGTTCGAGGGATGGCGAGAGGGCGAAGCTGGGGCGCGAAGTCGAGTCGAGGTGGACGACCGAGACGCGACCGGTGTAGTGAGGGCGGTATCGCCAGTACTGCGAAGCGAGCGAGAGTGAGTAAAGTGTTCAGCGCGAAGGCGTGAAGCTACATACCTGAGCAGAGGCGTACTCCGTTCCGCCCACCTCGAGCCAGAATAGCGCCGTTTCCTCGCCTTCCGCCAAGATGGTGACGGTCCTGCCGTCTGCGATGGACTCGGCGAATTCACAGCACGCCTGTCGCTCGAGCTCGTTTGAGCCTTCCCCAAGCCAGGCGAACACCTCGCCCAGGGTTGAGAAGGTCGAGCAGAAGCCGGAGCAGATTGAGCGGGCGGACTGTAGAGACAGAATGTAAGCGAGCGCGCTTGAATGTATAGGTGAAAGGAACTTACGAGGTCGGTCTCCTCGACGTAGACGACGCCGTCCTCCGAGCGAACCAAGAATAAGCGCTTGGCGAGATGGTCGAAAGCGTCTCGCGCGCCCTACACGAGCGTACATCAGCGCATACTCATCGGAATCAAAGGCGGCGACGTACCTTGCAGATGGTCAACTGCCCTGCGAAGGCTTCAGCCAGCGCAGGCGGTTCATGCCGGTACTTGACCTCGAGCGGTTCCGCGCCCGTCTTCTCCTTCAGCCGCTCGATCCGTTCCCTCGTCCGCCTTGTCTCGACCGCCTCATTCCCTCGCCAGACCCACACGCTCGTCCGCAAATCCGCCTCGTCACCTGACCAGTTGGGTGGTTCGGCGCGATGGACGATACCGAGGATCTCGGTTTGGTGGAGGATGTGGTTGTGGTCGATAGGGTGCGGGTCGTCGGTTGGCGAGTTGAGGTGGAAGACGTCGAGGGAGGCGGTCTCCCCGGGTGGAAGGTGGACGGCGGTCGGCTTGTGCGAGATGAGGAAGGAGACGATGTCGTCGGCGGCTGAGGCTGTGTCGGGTCGAGAAGTCTGCTTGAGCGTCGTCTGACTGGGAGTCGTGGCAGGCGTCGCAGTCTTGTCTGCAGGTACCGCTAGCTGAGGAGGAGAAGCGGTGCGAGTCGGTTGTGCTGCGGCTTGAACCGGTCGAGCAGGTGCATGTGGCTCATCCGAACGCACAGGATGCTGAAGAGGTGCTGCCGGCGCCGAAGACGGCTTTGACTCTGCAGGCCGCACCTCGACCGACTTGCTCTTGACCGGCTCCTCAACCTTCTTCGGCGCCTGCTCAACCGGCATCGACGCCTGCCTCGAGGGCGCAACCCTCACACCATACGACGCCTTGATCGCCGCAAGCGCCTCAAAGTTCTTCGCGGCGGCCGAAGACTCCTGCGAGACTTGCGACCAGCGCTTGGCGAAGTCGCGGACGGAGGCGCGACCCGGAGAAGGAGGAGGTTGGGAGTCGGCTGCTTTAGGCGTTGAGGGGAAAGAAGAGATCGAAGGCTGGCGGGAGGACTGGGGTGTGAAGCTGGGCGAGGCGGTGGGAGCAGGCGAAGCGGAGGAAGACATGCCGGGAAGGGCGACGCCACGGGTGTAGCGACGTTCTGGCGTAGGTTCGTTTGGCGTAGCAGCTGCAGAAGACGATGTGCTCGGATCCTTGACGCTGATGGGCGCGCCCTGCCAGGAAGGCTTCGAGTAGCTCTTCTGGCCGGCTGGTTCCGTTGCTGTGGGGGCGGCAGGCGCCTCGACCGAAGCAGCAGGAGCGTCTCGGACCGTAGGAGCAGATGACTGGTCGGATGACAACGATGGAGCGGAACGAGGCGTCGACTTCGTCGGGCGAGCGCGGTCGCGAGTGACCTGTGCGCGGTGAAGCTGGGTTAGCCACATCTGCCGGTAGCAGATTGTAGTGGTATAGAATCACGCACATGCACAAGCTTCGGCACGACGTTCTCAGCCACGGGCGATGCCGGCAAGTCTTCCTCGTCGACCTTCTCGACCTTGGCAGCCTCAATCTCAGCATTCATCAGTTCCCCCACCCGCTTCTCGTCTGTTCCCCTTTGCCCAGTCAGCGCGCCCGTCCCGTCATCAACCGACTGTTTCGCCAACCCACCCGCCTCATCCCGTCCCCACCGCTCCGCCACGCTCCCTCGCTTCTTTTCCGGGCTCGCCGGCGTCCTCGACAGCTCGTCAGGTTGCTGCAAAGACTGCGACCACTTCAGCCTGTCCGAAACGATGTTTGAGCTTTGGAGGCGAGTAAGAGTGGAGCTGTTTGTTGCGGAGGAGGCCGGAGGGGAGGAGCGGGAGCCGAAATCGGTCGCGGTTGAGGGTACAGGCGCGGTAGACTGAGCCTGACTGGGTGGAGAAGAGGGCTGGGCGTCGGCGGAAGAAGTGGTAGGCGGCGAGCGAGAGACGACCTTGGCCTCGACGAGCGAAGCGGCGGGAGTCGTATCAACCGCCTTGTCGCTTGTAGACTCGGCAGGCGACTGCGGCTGCCACCGCTGTGCGACTTTGGCCGCGACAGGCGACTCCTTCGCACCCGTCGGTTTGCCCATCATCAAGCTCGCCAAACTCATCCCCTTTCCCGCCGGTCTCTCCTCCTCTTTCTCAGCCGCACCACCAGTCTTCGCCGCCCACTTGGCCCGCGTAGCAGCCATCTCCCTCTCCAATTTCTCCGTCTCCTCCCTCTCGAGATCCGTCATACCCGTCCCAACCTTGTGCGTCCTACGCTGCGCTCCTCCGCCCATGAATTGCGCCAACGAGGGAGTTGAGCCGGAAGAGCCAGAGAGGGAGGATTGGCCCGCTGAAACGAGGTTGAGGATGTTCTGACGGGCGGAAGCGGTGTCGCGTGTGTCGGAAGAGGGGAGGGTCGTAAGGCGGGAGGCTCGTTCGGCGCGGGAGCGGGCGATGTCCTGCGCAGTGTAGCGACGTCAGCAATCAGTTCAGGCAAGAATGGCACGACCGAGAACTCGGTCGGAGGAGTGTGCGAGCAGTGAGCGGGCGATACTTCGAGAGGAAACGCCTGGTCCGCCCGGCCAAAGCCACACAGAATCTTGACAGTCACGCTCAGCCAAAAGAATCCTGCTCACCTGCTCCAAGTCGTCCTCACCATTGCTCCCCCACCTCCCCGTCCCTCCTCCATTCCCAGCTCCTCCCCTCCCACTGGGCGGCGCGCTCAGATCGAGTCCTGAAGTCATCGGCGGCGCAGTCTCCTGTGCTTTTCGCTCAAACACACGCGAGACAGACGGCGAGACGGATGGTCGGGGCAAGGAGGGGAGCGATACGTGCGGCAGAGGGGAGAGCGGTTGAGGCGGTGGGCTGGCTGGCGGTGTTGGCTGCGAGTTGAGGCCGTACAGTGGATCGAGTTCCATCCCCTAGCAGCTTAGAACGAGCTCAGCAGGCGAAGTGCTCGAGCCAACTTCGCTCGGTGACGCTCTTCCTCCTGCCATTCACTCGACGCCCGCTCAAACCGCTTGCCGAGTCGTTGCGCCGGGCTGAACTGCTCGTACGATCGATCGACTAGCCCTGTCGCTGCCTGCCATGCTTCCGTACTTGCTGCCGCTCACCCGGCGCCCTCGCCTGGTTGATGGATCCCTCGCTCGCTGTTTACGCGGTGGAGGGATGAGACACGGTGCTTAAGGATGGTCACGGGGAGCAGAGACAGGACGCGAAGCCTCGCCCGGCTCGACTCGACTCGTCTGGTCACTTATGCCCTTCTCGAGGATCCCTTGCGCTCCTCACGGCTTCACCGGGCCCACCTGTGTCGCCTTGACGGTCTGTGACATATGTAGACGGACTTGACGGTGCGACGGCGCTGCGGCAGGTTTTCGCTTCTCAGCTCGAGGGAAAGGCTCCCGAGTTGTCCTCACGCCTCCCTGTGACGCTTAATGCTTCGTGACGACGGTTCAGCCGGGTACAGCTTGCCCCTGCGCTCACACCGTTGCTGCCCATGACCGGCTCCGCTCGCGAAGCTGGTTGCACCGGGAAAGGCGCGCTGACGGCCTGAGAAGGCTCTCCCCTTCCTCCTCCTCGCTCTCTTCGCTGGTCTCGCCGTCTACACATACCTAACGCGTACTCTGCAACACGCAAACACATCACCTGCCTGTCTACAGCGAGAGGAAGGAAGCACACCCTCGCACGCGACCTCTTCGCGACTGTTGGCGCTTTTGTGTTCCGAGAAGGACAACAGCTTGTTCTTCTCCTCGCCCTCTCACTCGGCTGAACGCTCGCTGCTTCCACTCGCTGCTCAGAGCGCGCAGAGACGCGCTGCCTGGGCTTTGTACGCCGGCGAACGGACGCACAGACGACGCTCGCGCCCTCGTCGTCCGTTTCATCAGGACAGCAACACCGTCGCCTCGACTCGCGCGGCTCAGGAGGGGGGTAGCCGACTAGTCAGGAGACGCACACTCGCACGGGATGGCCACGCAGGCGGATCGGGCTGGCTCAGCGGCTTCCATCGCTCCCCTACCCCACTTCCCAGCAATCTCTTCGATCCGGCCTCTCCGACCGCCCCAGTCTGCGACACAGCCTGCTCCTTTACGAGCCAAGCGGATGGAAGAACGGGGAGGAATGGGACGGGACGAGTTGCTTGAAGCGGTTCTTGAGAATCGGAGGAAACACGGCTGTTTGAGGGAGGTGCAGGCTCCGTACGCGGGTCAGGCGGCGCAAGGAGATGCAGAAGATGTACGAGGGTACACTGAGGACCAGCAGGGAAACGAAGGAGTCGTCGGGACTTGGAGAGAGGACGACCAACCCGCCGAGATCCTTCGCGACAACGCCCAACCCTCCAGCTCCTCGCCCACGCTCGTCCCCTCCGGCGCAGTTAACCTAACCCGCATGACCTCAACCCGTCGATACATGGCCGAACTCGAACCAGACGAGCAGGACGAGGCGGATCACCGGTCGACCTGGCATTCGGCTTGGGGGAGTGAGGCGCGCGATTCGGTGGCGAGTCTTGAGCCGATGAAGCGGAGACCTGACGCGATGGGTGTCAAGGGGAGGCTGTTGGGCGAGGGGAGGAGGGAGAGCAGCATGACGGTTGCCAGCGTCGATGGGGACCCTTTCTCGTTCTCGGTGCGTCTGCTTTCGTTCTCCTGGACTGTGATCTCGCTGACACTGCCACTCTTCAGGCATACACCGGCATTCCTTCACCTCGAGACGGCGCCTTCACACAGCGCGCCTCTGCGTCCATCCCCTCTACTTCCACGAGCTCCCGTTCTTCCCGCTCACATCCACCTCCCACTCTCTCGCCTTCGCCTCCGACGCCCGACTCTCCTGCAACGCCAATCGTGCGGATAGGCCCGCCTTCACCGACCACGGAGGCATTCCTGCAGAACCCGCACGATTCGGCGATGTGGTCGGAAGTTCTTCCTCCCAGCGAGCCTATACGACCAGCACCCGTCGCTGAAGCGTCAAAGCCTATTCTCGAGCCGTCACTCAGCTCGAGTCAAGGGCGTATTCGCTCACAAACCTTCTCTTCGACGCCCAAAAACTTCTCCCGCCCGTTCGTTCCGCCCACCCCAGCGAGTCCTTCCTACGCACAACCGTCCTCTCCACGCCGCCTAGACCCGATCGACGCGCACATCTCCGCTCGTCGACCCTCCTCTCCTTCACGAACAGACACGCTCGACTCGGCTCATCCCTCTCCGATCGACCGTTCTTCTTCGCTCGGCCACGCCTCGTCCGTCGCTGCCTCTCTCGAGCGGTTCTCGTCCATCGGTCACTCAAGTCAGACGAGTCATGGGACGTATGCGATGATTTGGGTCGATGAGGGAAAGAGAGCGAGGGGGTTGGAGGAGGAGGCCAGGAGGGCGATTGCGCTTGCGAGGGGGAAGAGTCTGCGAGATGTGGCGGACCGACGGTACGAGGAGAACGAATCTGTGCTTGGGATGGAGGAGTTGCGGACCGACGTCGGCGAAGATGCATATGGCGGAGAAGAGATGGAGAAGCCGGTTGGGCCTGTTTCGACGGGTGCGGTGGCTTCAGGCACGGTGGCGGAGTCGAAGCTTTCCCCGCCCCCTCCTCCCTCAGCATACTCGGTCTCGGAGTACGACGACTCGGCTGCTCAATCCGCCGTCTACTCCGCCGACGAATACCTCGAGCCGCCTTCGCCTTTTACCGGCTCGCGACCACCTCCTTCGCCTCCCGTCCCTCCCGCCTTCCAGCTCTCACCCTCGTCGCCACTCGACCCGCATGGCTTCGCTCGCTCGCCCTTCTCGCCTTCTTCCTCCTCACTTCCGCCCTCTTCTCCTTCTCAGCTATCGTCCGCGCCGTCTTCCGCAGCGCCTCGACGACGCAATGTCCTGCGCAAACCTCGTCCGCCACACTCGTCGACCGAGTCAGCCGCGATGGCGCGCTCGGTCTCGGACACCTCCTCCGGACCGTCCGAATCGTCGCGAACCGGCCGGGGGGAGAAGAAGCCTGGTGTGTGGTCGAGGATCCGGTCGAAGTCCAAGAGTCGCACCCGCGAGACGTCGGATCAAGGTCTGTGGGCCGCCGAACGACCGCCTCTTCCCTCTCACCCAACTTCAGCGACTGCTCCGCCGACGCTTCTCTCGCAGTCTCTTCCGCCCTCTTCAGCACCTCCAGCATTCGGCTCACGGTACAATCCTTCGCCGACTCCGACTTCCGCCTCGGTTCCAACAATGCCTCACTCCGCCTCCCTCTCGCCGTCCTCGCACTTATCCCCTCTCCCGCCTCACTCGCCCGCGCCGTTATCCGCGCCGCTCTCGCAAGCCGAATTTGCGCGACTAGCGGCTTCGCGTCCTGCTTTCGCCCGCGGAAGGTCAGATCTCTCGTCTCGCAGTGGGGGAGCCGGTGTACTCAAGAACGTCCAAGGAGCGCGGATCGTCCAGCCGAGGATGGTGACGGGCGAAGTCGGTGCGCGGGGTGTGATCGTCCGGCATGGACTTGCGAACGGCGGAAGTGTCGGCAACGATGATGTCGAGCGTCTGAGCGAGATGATGGGGCGGTCAATGAGTGACCAGGGACACTACCAGCATCTGAAGCAGCAGCCGTCCATTCAGTCGCTCTACTCGGACAACTACTCCTTCTACTCCCTCCCGCCTTCACACGACGCCTCGCCCACTACTCCAACCGGTCCGATCTCCTCACCGTTGTCGGCGCTCGTCCAGCAACACTCGCGAGGCGTCTCGACGCAGTCGTCGTTGTCGACGTTGCAGAAGCTTGACTTGGCGACGAAGGGGAAGAGACCGAGCATTGTTGGGCGGACGCCGAGCGGGAAGGAGGTCAGGAGGGAGCCGGTGACGCCCGACGACTTCTTGCGTAAGTCGCCGCCCATTCTCCCTTCCTTGCGTTGCTTGCTGACTGAGAGAGTGGTCGCAGAACTCGGCATCGACTTGCACGAGCAGGGCGAGCTTGAGCGGGCGGCGTGGTCTTTCGAGCAGAGCGCGAAGAAGGACGGCGGATGCGGAGCAGGGATGCTCATGTACGGGTGCGTAGGATCCTCCGCCGCAGCAAATCAGCCCGACCTGACTAAGTTTCCGCTTCGTAGCCTCACGCTCCGCCACGGCTGGGTACGCAACCGATTCCGTCCCCCCCTCCACGGCGCTTTGCTGACGTCTGTCGTACGTAGGGCTGCCAAGTCAACGCCCCGCTCGGCTTCCGCTACATCCAGTCAGCCGCTGAGTCAGTGGTCCACGACCTTGACCGCGTCGTTTTCGGCGGGCGGAGCTTGTCCGAGGCTGAAGCGAACACCAAGGCTGCCAGGGTACGCTCTACCATTGCCGCATCCGACGAGCGAAGCTGACGAGCCTCTTCCGCAGAACGAGCTCGTGTTGGCGCTGTACGAGATGGGCCAGAGTTACCGCTTCGGACTCGGCGTCGAGAAGAACAAGAAGATGGTCCGCTTCCTCTCGTCTTCCCCTCTCTTTCTTCCGGCTGACTCAAGTCGGTCTGCGCAGGCCGTCTCCTACTTCAAGCTCGCCGCCGACCTCGGCGACATCGACGCGCAACAAGACGTCGCCTTCTGTTTCTCCAACGGCAAAGGCTGCGAGAAGGACAAGAAGCTCGCGGCGCATTACTACCGGCTTGCGATCGCACAGGGTGCGAGCGACTTTGGGCTGAGTTGGGTGTACAAGGAGAAGTATCTGGAGGGCGAGGGGGAGAAGAAGGGCAAGAAGGGGAAGGGGAAGTGAGGCGCGAAGGAGTGGTGACAGACACTCGTTCACGGATGTTCTTCGTCATCCGTTGTTCAGCTCTATGTGTGTAGCCTGCACGACTAGCCTATCTTGCGTGTTGCTATCGAAGTCTGCATTCGTCTTATTCACTCGCTCTGGCCGACTCCCTCTCGCCACTGCGATGGCTCGAAAGGCGCAGCGGATATTACATAGCAGACGACATGGTGGAACAGGCTCCAAAGGCGCGAATCAGAAAGGCATGCGAGCTAGAGGATGGGTGAGGCGAAGTGGCGAAACTAGGGGATGAGGCGCTGCAACGGAGACAGAATGCGAGCGGTAGTGTGACAAGTGAGGACGAGAGGCGAGGGAAGGGAGGAGGCGCGGGATCAGCAGCTGCAGCCGTACTTGGCGTCGGCGTCGTGGGCGTTGATCCGGATGGGGTCGGGGTAGTCGTCGAGCCTGCGAGATAGACAGCGTCAATCGAGCTCTCGAACAACCGTGCACCTCTTCACGCTAGTCGCAATGGCCAGCACGAGCCAAGGACAGCAGCTCGAGGACTCACACGTCCGCATTGCCCTCCTGCTCGAGCGCATTCCTGCACGCCGCCTGGAACGCCTGCTCGACATTCGTCGCATCCTTGGCCGACGTCTCAAAGTACGGAATCTTTCCCTTGGATTCACACCAAGTCATCGCGCGTTTCTGCGAGACCATGCGCTTCGAGGGATCCATGTCGACCTTGTTGCCGATCACGATGAAGGGGAAGTTCTCCGGGTCGCGAGGGGAGGCTTGGATGAGGAACTCGTCGCGCCAGCTGTCGAGCGTCTCGAAAGACTTGGACGAGTTGACGTCGTAGACGAGGACGCAGCAGTCGGCTCCTCGGTAGAAGGCGACGCCGAGCGACTGGAAACGCTCCTGGCCGGCCGTGTCCCAGAGCTGGTCACGGAATCACAGAAGCGAGGAAATCGGGCGTCAAGGGTGCGGTGAAAGGAGAGCAGGAGGAAGAGGAGGCGGGAGGCGGTGGGTCGGCATGGGCAGAACGAGGGCAGGCGAGTCGCGACGGTCAGCACTCGTTCACCACCACTCAAAGACCATTCTGAACACGCTGCTGAACGCACCTGCATCGTGACGAGCCTATCGTCGACCACAACCTCCTTGGTGAGGAAGTCGGCGCCGATCGTCGCCTTGTACTGGTTGCTAAACCGCTTGTTGACATACTGGTTCATGAGAGACGTCTTTCCGACTCTGCAGATCCAGCCGGCATGTCAGCTCGAGGGGGACGAGGTCCGGGAGGAGCGAAGGGGAGAGACGAACCCAGAGTCTCCCAAGATGATGACCTGTGCCAGTACGCACGGTCAGCCAGCTTCTAGACTACGGATGCCACTGTGCGCACCTTGAGCAGGACCTTGCGCCGCGAAGCCATCGTGAGGAGGTGTGTGGGGGCGGGTGCGTCGGTGAGATGGGACGGGCGGGCAAGCGGCGAGCGCGTGCAGTCTGTGCAGCTGTGTGCGAATGTAGCAGTCCCAAGCAGCAGCAGTCCAGGCGCCGTCGAGTGGTGTGAGAGAGCAAAGGCGGACCCTTCGTCACCGCGTGAGGCGAAGTCGCCAGTCGCTCACTAGTCACAGCTCGCTGGGATTCGGCAACAAGCTGGCTGTAACCCTCACAGTATGGCTGATTTACTGGCCACTCGACCGATTTACCCGAGGACGAGTCTCGCGAGCGGGAGGCGAGGTAAATCACAACAGTTGCACTTGGGATCTTCGTCGTCGAGATTTGACGGTACTGAACAGTTGCGAGGGCAGTTCAACAAGAAGAGAGGGGCGTAGAGAGCACCGCAAAGAGTGGGGAGAGGGGAAAGAACGAAAGAGGAGAGAGGGACGAGTGAGTGGAGTGGTGACAGTATGAACGGGGCAACGGAGCCGATTTCACGACGCCATGGCGTGTGTGACTGTGCGACGAGATGTCAAGTATGCGGCGACGGCTTGCTGCGAGTCGGTTCCGGCGGCGAGGTCGTCGGCCCACATCGCCTTGTCGAGGTTGGCCGACACGCCGACCTCGAGCTCGAGGCCCGACAGTCCGCTGAGGTCGCGCATCGGGGTGCCGGGGAGGGGGGTGATGCCGGAGACGACGGCGGCGGCGAAGAAGGGATACTCGGCGGCGAGCGAGGCGGAGGGCGCAACAGAGCAAGCAGGCTCATCGAACGGCGCCGAGGTCGGCATGGCGGACGACGCGGCGGTCGAAGGAGTCGTCGAGAGCGAGTCGGCGGCTGATGCAGGCGTCCAGAGATCGTCAACGGGCGTGGGCGCGTCGAGGTCCTGGTCGACCGCAACGAGCATGTCAAAGTCGAACCCGATGCCGGCTCCTCCAGCATAGCCCGCTTGACGCCCGGCCGCGACGTCCTCCGCCTCGTCATCGACGTCGCAAACTGGGCTGCCGACGAAGAGCTGAGTGTCGTCCTTGGCGGTCGGCTTGAACGCCTTGCCAGGATCGACCACCGACTGCGCAGCTTGCTGCTGCCTCCTCCGCTCAGCTTCACGCTCACGCGCCTCATAATCGTCGACATCCATCGCCGAGCCGAGCGACCCGCCTGATGAAGTCGGACCGCGCGCATCGAAGGGCGCCTTGCTAGGCGACGACAGCGCCGAAGCCGTGCCGTTCGAGCCGAGAGCCGCTTCGAGTGCGGCGCCAAAGTTGCTCGCGGTTGCTGCGTGATCTGCCTCGGCATTGGTCGTGCTGGCGGTTTCACCGGCGCGCGGACCTACTGCTGCACGAACGGCGTCGAGGAGCGCAAAGGCGAGGCGGGCGTCGTCCGGTGAGCGAGAAGCGAGCGCTGCGCGAGACGGTGAAGGCTGTGCGGCAGGCTGGACAGGCTGGGCGGACGTAGAGGGAGGTGCGGAAGTCGAGGTCGAGGCTGCCGCCTGGCGGGAGACAAAGTCGTGCGAGTCGTACGACGGCGGCGAGTCTTCGTCGCTCGCGGTGATGGGGACCGTCGAGCTGCGCTTGAGCGGTTCGGAAGGCGAGCCAAAAGGCTTGATCGGGTCACTCGGCGAGACGGAGAGCGCTTCGCGCTTTAGGGTAGCAGGCGATGTTGGTTGTCTCGGTGCGCCCTCGTCGGTGACCTTGTCGTCCTTCGGCTCCTCCTTGACAGCCGCCGTCGAGCCCATCGCAGCCGCCGCCTCTGCCGCGCGCGCCATCTCCCACTTCTTCCGCTGCGGGCCCTTGATCCACTTGACCTTTGGTTTGAGCGGCTTCGCAGCTCCTGCAGTCGTCGAATCGAGTTGGGCTGCCGCTCCGCCCGCCAGCGCACCAGCCAACGCCGGGTCCGCAACTCCGACCACACCAAAGACCTCGCCGAACAACATCCCATCAGGCGGTGTTCCGTCTCCCTCAAGTCCGAGATTGCGTTCCAAGCCCGCCAACACCGGCAGCGGCTCTTCGACAACCATCATCGACGCCTCGCCCTCGTCCATCGAGTCGTCGTCGAAATCGTCCTCCGACATCGAGAGGTCGTCGCAGCTGCTGGCGCTCGAAATGCCCGAATGCCAGCGTCGCCGAATCTTGCGACGAGGTTGGAGGCTCGCGAGCGCTTCGATACCCGAGGGATGTTGGCGCGAGTTGGACGCGGGTCCGCCTCGTCGACGCGCTGCAGATCCGCTCGTCGCGTAGGCGTACTGCGAGATCGGCGTCGCGTTGTTACGGTCGACGAGGCCGGCTGCAGAGGAGGTAGGGAGGTCGAGGGCATAGTCGTCGAAGGCTGAACTGGGTCGCTTGTTTCGGCGAGGGCGGGACGAGGCGGCGGTGGGAGTGACAGCTGCGGTCGGGGTCGATGCGAACGAGGCGGGGAGTGAAGCAGACAGGTTGGCGTAGGGATCTGGCTGGCGAGGTGGTCGAGCTGCGGCGCCGGATCGTCGACGAGATGCGGGAGCGGGAGGGGCGGGAGCGGGCGTGGTGACGACGGGAGCGGGCGGGGGCATGTGAGCGAACGTGAGAGGGTTGGCGCGGTCGTAGGCCGAGGTGAGCGAGCTGCGTCGCTTGATGACCGGGACTTCTTCCGCAGGAGCGGGCGCAGGCTGGAGAGGCGCGGTCGGTACCGCAGGCGACACAGACACACCACCCATCAGCATCCGCGATACCGCATCCGCCTCGTCATCCGTCGAGTCCTCCTCCTCTGCACCGGGAACAGGTCCCGCAGTCACCGCAAGTCCAAGACCCGCCGCCTCCCACCCGCTCGCACTCGCAGCCACCGCCGTCCCCGCCCACAATCCAACTTCAACATTCGCATTCTCCCTCCCACGCTTCTCCTTCTTCCCCTTCTTGTCCTTGACGCCGCCCGCGACCGGAACCGTGACGTCTCCATCGACGGGTGCGCGGCGTCCGTCGCGGGTGTAGCCGCGCCGTTTGCGCTTGCAGCCGGCGCATTGGCACGCGTCTTGGCAGACTGGACAGTTGAAGAGTACACCGGCTTCAAAGGCGGCGTTGGGCGTGCAGGCGAGGTAGCTGCCATTCGCGAAGGTCAGCCTCCAACTCGATCCATGAGGACGGCGAACTCACTACTTCTCGACGCAGGTCTTGCACCATACGGTCTTGCACTCGGGTGCATTGACGCACGTCATGCGCGGCCGGTCGGTCTGGCTCTTGTGGTGGTGGCAGACTCGGTTCAAGCCGTCCTTTCCGTTCTTGATCCCCTTGCGGCTGGACGACCGTTCGCCCAGTCCCGGCCGTGGCGTCGATGCACCCGAGCTGGATGGCGCAGGCGAGCCGAATTCGGGGGTTTGCGAGGGCGGGAACGAGCGAGCGGGAGGGTGAGGGTCGGTTGCGAGGGCGATGGCGGCGGGCGACTCGGAGCGGGACGAAGCTTCGGAGGTGGACACTGACGATTCGAGCAGCACGACTGGCGGTGAGGCGCTCGACGACGGGGTCGGCAGAGTCGACTGCTTTGGATTTTGGTTGCGGGGGTGGAGAACGGGGGTCAGCGGTGAGCGAGCGGGACTCGGTGAACGTGTCGAGGCGAGCTGGGACGCACAGCTGCAGACGGATCAGGTTTCGCAGGCCTGAGGACAATCTTGAGCGAGCCCGATCCTGCGCTCGAAGCCTGCGAGAGCTGCGAGTTCAGACACAGTCACGCGAGAAGGGCGGTGAGCGAAAGGGTCGTGGGCTCGGCGAGCAGAGGGCGGACGCACGCTGTTGGACCTGCCATTGCCACCGCTGCGAGTCCCGTAAGCACCCTTGCACGCTGCGGGCGGCTCTGGCGACGGCTGCGACAGCCACGGGAGCGACTTCGTCTCGCCCCGATCCGCCATCGAGTCTGCCCGCCGCGAACTCTGCGTGGACGGGTGCGATCGCACGTCAGCTGGCACCACAGCATCCTTCACGAGCCCCTGGACTGTACAGCGAGACTCACCGAGGCTGTGGGCGCGCCGTCGTGCTTCGGGCGGCCCATTAGCGGCGACGAGCTCGAGGTGTCGTTGTGCGCCCGGCTGCGGTGTGGGTGGTCGGATGCGGGTCTGGCGGGGATGTAGACGCCCTGGAAGGACCTCGAGCGGACTGGCTTGCGCTGAGTCGCGGTGGGAGGTGGCTTTGGCGTCGGCGGTTGGCGGGTCGAGTACGACGACGGCGGGAGCTGGAACGGGAGCGTGTCTGCGTCTGCTGCGTCTGCGTCGGTAGAGCCAGTCATTGGCTGCCCATGACAGCGCAACTCGCAGTCGTCGTCGTCGTTGTTCGTCGAGGTCGAAGCCAGTCTCGCTCGCTCGCTCAACTCGATGGCCGCATACACTCGCCCAGACTCAAACAGCGACATGGTAGATTCGCACAACCTGATCAGAGAAGAACACACACACAGTCCAAGACAACACTCGCGAGAGAGAGAGTAAGAGAGAGAGGGGGAAAGCGCTCCATCCGTCCGCTCCTTCACGCATTCTGCTCCTCGTCGTCGAAATCCTCATCCAGCTCGTCGTCCTCGTCTTCGTCCCCGCCCGCAGGCGTACTCGCAGCGACACTGCTGCCCGTCGCGCAAGTCCCGCCGCCGCCGCCGCCGCC
>NW_015622969.1:349351-350019 GCF_000320785.1 Rhodotorula toruloides NP11
GCGCCCAGCGCGAGTCCGAGCGCATCGCCGCGCTCTTGCTCGTCGAGGCGCAGGCGCTCGACAGCCGCGAGTTGCTCGAGCACGCTGCCGAGCAAGTCGCCCACCTTCCACACCTTGAGCGCCTGGAGCCGCTTCGCCGCGCACGAGAGGATGCGCTCCGCAGCGCGCGACGAGTCAAGTCGGCCAGTCGTCGAGGAGGACGAGGAGTCGGGCTGGCCCGTTCCGCCGAGGAGGCGAAGCGAAGGGACCGCCGCAGCGGGGACTTGTCGGCTCCCGAGCGGGCCCGAGTGCACCCATGCCGCGAGGACGCTGTCGCTCCGGTCTCGCAGCGTGTCGAGGACGAGCTCGTGGCCTTCGCTCGGCGACTTCGACCCGGACGCCTTCGTTGCGGCAGCCGCAGCCTCGTCCGAGGAAGGCGGAGGTCCGCCTCCTCCCTCGCGCACAAATGCGACGAGCGCCAGCGCGGCATAGAACAACGCGAACGGCTCGAGCGGACCTTCGCTCGAGCTCGAGCTGCTGCCGCCGACCGAGGCCGAGAGCGCAGGGCGACACAGCGCGATGAGCTGACCGGCGTGGTAGGCCGTCGTGCGTGCGACCGAGCCGTGGCCTGCGAGAGCCCAGGAGCGCAAGGCGGCGAGCGTGGCAGGCTGGGCGGGGGCGGTGGCGGA